>NC_090787.1:21972500-22157500 GCF_040054535.1 Antennarius striatus
CAGGTCCATTAGGTCCATCAGGTCCATCAGGTCCATCAGGTCCATCAGGTCCATTAGGTCCATCAGGTCCATTAGGTCCATCAGGTCCATTAGGTCCATCAGGTCCATCAGGTCCATCAGGTCCATCAGGTCCATCAGGTCCATTAGGTCCATCAGGTCCATCAGGTCCATCAGGTCCATTAGGTCCATCAGGTCCATCAGGTCCATCAGGTCCATCAGGTCCATCAGGTCCATCAGGTCCATTAGGTCCATCAGGTCTGGTTCTGCCTGAAGCCTCTGATGTATTATTGATTACTCCGTTTCCACGGTGACGCTGACTCTGTCTCTTGTCCAGGAGAGAAACCGTTCAAGTGTGAGTTTGACGGCTGCGACAGGAAGTTTGCGAACAGCAGCGACAGGAAGAAGCACTCCCACGTGCACACGAGCGACAAGCCCTACCTGTGTAAGGTCCGCGGCTGCGACAAGTCCTACACCCACCCCAGCTCGCTGAGGAAACACATGAAGGTGCACTGCAAGTCCCCCCCGCCCCCCAGCGCCACCTACGTCTCCCCCACCAACCTCCTGGGGGACCCGCTGTCGCCCCACTCCGACCAGCACAGGGGTCGCCCCGCCAACCTCTCCCCCCAGGTGACCAACCTGAATGAGTGGTACGTGTGTCAGGGCAGCGGGGGCCCCACCCACCTGCACACCCCCTCCAGCGACGTGCCCACGTCCGATTCGGACGACGAGGACTCTTTCAGAAATTCAGACCCCAGGACGATGCTCTGATGACACCCACGTTACCCCCCAGGACTGATCGGTTATCTCCAGATATCGATCAGTCATTGTCACTGTAGCGCTCTGCAAACACATCATTTCCTGTCATAGTGCCATAATAAGAGGGGGGGGCTGTCTGTGAGATGACCTCTGACCTTCCTTCAAGTATAGAAAATACCCCCCCCCGACAGCAGAACTGAAAACAAAGAGTTAAACCGTTTCTTCTTCTTTAAAACGACCAAACGTTTTTAAAAATGTTTGTCTTACAGGAGCAATATGCAAAGTATAAGTAACCACCTGTCAGGAGACACCCCCGGTATAATAATTCACCCCCCAGTCCCCGTCACCCAGACGTGTGAGGAAACAGAACGGTACCTTCAGCTCCGCTGACACAAACCACAGGGTTCTCCACTCATTTCATGTGATTCCTTTAAATTGAGGTACAAACTTTAAAAACAATTAAATCTGAGTGTCTTAAAGGTAATCAATTACCCCTTCAGATTTGTACAATAAATGTGTTTGGATGGACTTTTGTAATATTTAAGAACTATTTAAGACTATATTTTATGCAAACTACAGCAGTGTTGTTCACGTTCGTCCCTGGAGACCCTAAATGTCCACTAACAGGTGTGACCCTGTAGGATTTGTACACATGTAATTGTCCCGATGCTTTGTGAATGTTGTGTAGTTTAATTACAGAAAATGTGGTTTTGTACATTGTAATTTATTTGCTGGTATCAATGTTGTACTGGAATTACAGGAACACCAAAGAATAATGATATCAGTTTTGGTGATGCTTCGGACCCTGCTGATGTTTTTTTTAATTTTATATTATTTTTTGTTCCCTTTTTTCAACCGTGGTCTGTAAAAGAAGAAAACATTTACTTGAATAAGCTGTGTAATGTGAAAGTCCCTTTCCTGCATGCTTTTTGTAGTGATCTGTCCTTCTATTGAGGTGCATGGTACCGCTGGACACGATGGATTAAAACAGAGATGAATCAGTCGTTGTGCAAAGCTTCATGTTCAAAAATTACATTTATAATATAAATATAAATTAATTAAAAAATAGAACAAATAGATCAAATCATAAACACGTGAAATATGTTTTCAGGAATGATTTAAATTTCTGAGAGTAAGATAAACACAAGTAGAAAGACTGCACATTAATTCAGTTGGACCCTGGTGATTGTGAACGTTATTTTTTATTTTTTAAAACATATTTCAGTCAGTTTAATATTTATTCATTTAGCCCTTACCTACATGTGTGAAATACAAACGTTATTCTGATTTGAGAGAAGAAAAAAAAAAAGCTAGGAGTCAATCTGTCCTCTTGTTTCCCTGAATTCTCTATTAAATCTCCACAGTTGTGTCACAATGGGCCCAGAGAGGCTGATAGGAACGAACCCCCCCTGAAGGCACAAAGCCCCAGAGGCAGGAACCCTTCACGGGAAAAATAAGAGGAAAGACTCCTGACAATAAGTAACGCCTGAATGAAGTGAATCAAACACTCAAACACGTTCCACGTCTTCTTTCCTCCATTGAAGCGCTTCAACCAACGCGGATCCAGAGAGGCTGCAGCTCTGGGGGGGGGGGGGGTCGCCTCAAACACACCGCTGACAGGTGGACACCCACCCGGGAACGATTCCACATGTCCATGGAATAAAGAACAAATCGAAAATCTTGTTCACACACACACACACACACACACACACACACACACACACACACACACACACACACACACACACACACACACACACACACACACACACACACACACACACACACACACGCATCAGGAAATGATTGTGACCTTTAATAGTGAAACAATTCAGACTCTTGACTCCATCAGATGTTCACTAATATTAAACTAATAGAAAGAGACCATCAGGAGAACTAACTGATCTGTATTGATCTGTATTGATCTGTATTGATTTGTAGTGATTCATCTTCATCTGTTTTATAGCGGCCCTCTGAGCATCCATGACAACACTTTATGTAGTTAACTCAAGGAGGGACCTCCTCCCGGTGTGTGTGTGTGTGTGTGTGTGTGTGTGTGTGTGTGTGTGTGTGTGTGTGTGTGTGTGTGTGTGTGTGTGTGTGAAAGAAGTCTCTCAACGCCCCAGAATAAACACGATGAGAAACAACCAGAGACAGTTCCTCCCGCGGTAAAGGAGGGAGACTTAATAAAGGAGGGAGCAGCCCCCCCCAGAGGGAAACGCTTTGAAGTAGAACTTATTATCTGACAAATACTTCTGGGTTGTCCTAACGACGCCGCTGAATGGGAAAGGCTCTCCTTTGTCAGCGATTTGTTCTCCTTCCGTGTGACGGCCGTGGAAATCCCTTCCACGGCCACCTTCACGTCGGGCCCGTCAGACACGCAGACGCCACTGGAGGAGACAAAGAGGAGAAAACGCCGCTGCGCATTTTACAGGCTCCAGGGATCCTTCCTGAGCCGAGCGGAACCGGAACAAACGGGTCCTGTCAGACTGTATCCACGTCCTGATGCTGTCGGCTCGACGCACCCCGACACGTCCTTTGAGGGGTTCTGGGCACTAGTGAAGAGGCTCCGGGGAGAGCAGGTCTCTGGATCCGGACACCTGCAGGACAGACAGGTGTGTGTTCATCTGCTCCTGCTCTGTGAGGAGAAACGGTTCTGTTCCCCTCTGGTTTAGGTGTGAAGCACCTGAGGAACCCAGTCCCACCTGTGTCCACAGGTGTGTGAGCGGGTATTTATTCATGACGGGCTGTTCTCAAATAAAAGGTCCAAAAAACACGTTCCCTGCTTTTTTATGTTCTGCTCAGTGAGTAATTAAGAACCCCGGCACAGATTTTATTGCCCCCCGTAAATATAAGCAGACTAACGGGAAAGTTTACACAATCATCATACGTGTGATTGTTTTACATGTGTGTTCCTCTGAACACATGAACATGTTGCTGCTCCTCTGGCTCTCACAAGACACCGGGTTGTCTTCTAATAAAACCGTTCTTCTTTAATTCTGCTGGGGTTCATCGGGGGTTCCACCCCCCCCCCCCCCAGCCCGTCAGTCAGAGGAGAGACTCCAAACTTTGTGGAGAAACACGTTCATGAAATCACAGCTGGAGGCTGGAGGGAAACAATCATCACCGGGAGGACCGTCAGCGGTCTGCGGGGAAACGTCGCCTCTCTCCGGTCACCTATTGGCCCCCAAAGGACCGGAGAGTTTAACGTCAGACAATGGGCACCGGGGGGTCACCCGACTGACCTGTTTGGTTTTAGTTTCATTGGAACTTCATTAAATCAATTACCCAGTGAGCACATCACGATTTTTATATTTATAATGGGGGGGGGGGGGGGGGGGGATCTGCCTATTGATAGAACTCCTCGTAAATAATGGAGTTTCTTGCTGTTTCAAGTGCAATTGCAATTAAACACAATCATAATTTAGATGTAACTCCTCGTGTTATGCAGGGAAATTGGTTTATTCTTGCTGTGACATTTAGAGAGTGTTGTTTTTTATCTGGCGTCTCAGGTGGAGGAACACAAAGACTGAATGTCACCAGTTATAAACACTTATTCCAGTTCTTTTAGTGGAGATTTTATGTCAATTAGTTTCCTCTTTTCTTTAATGGAGCTTCATCCAGATGCATGTTAGATTATTTTATATGAACTGAACCACAAATAGACCACATTTCTTCAAGATGTGAATTATGTGTGCATGGACTAAAGAACCTTTGGAGTTTTATCTGTTATGTGTGTCACAAGAAATGGAGGAAAGGAAAATAAAATAACTGAAGATGTCAAACATAAAGTATAAATTGTGTCTGCTGTGAAACCGGCCTCTGTCTTTGTATAACAACTAAAACATGATGGATCTGTAGATCACATTGGATCTGATCAGATTATTTGGTATCATATTAATTCCAGAATAATGTCTGGAAGTAATTATTGAACTGTGGTCCTATTTAAATAGACTAACCCCAATGAGCTGGTGAACAGCGGTGAGACTATATGGAGTGTTTTTATGCGGCTCCTTTACGATGCATCACTCAGACGCTGACATCATATCTGGTGGCTCAGGAACATCTGTGGGGGGAGAGGCTTGGTGCCGGTCCAAAGCCCCATCCCAGGACTGGGAGCCACTCCAAGGCGGTAGGTGAGGAGAGCAAGGTCGTCCACGGGCAGCCGCGGGGGCCGGGCCCCGCTACCTGGCCCCTCCACCGCCACAAAGTAGAGGCTGAAGCGCAGATGAGCGTGAGCTGCTGGGATCTCCTAAAAGCCTCTAAAGGCAGGATGTGGGCTTCAGCGTACCGGGAACTAAGACCAACCCAGGTGGAGGGAGATGTTCTCCCGTAAAGAAAAACTAATTTTAGATTTGTGATCAGGGATGGAGAAAACGGATTCATCTCATCTTCACCGGTCACCCTTTTTAAAACAGCTATGTTGTATTACAGCGATTATATCATATCATGTGTTTAGGCTTATTATGTGAGGAAAGAGCAGGAAGACCCGAAATCATATAAACATGTAAACACGTATATCATGTAAACATGTAAATCATGTTAACATGTAAACACGTTTATGATGTAAACATGTAAAAATTTAAATCATGTAAACATGTATATCATGTTAAAATGTAAATAATGTAAACATGTAAATCATGTTAACATGTAAACATATAAATCATGTAAACATGTAAATAATGTAAACATGTAAATAATGTAAAAATGTATAACATGTAAACATGTAAATAATGTAAACATGTAAATCATGTTAACATGTAAACACCTTTATCATGTAAATCATGTAAATCATGTTAACATGTAAACATGTAAATAATGTAAACGTTTAAATCATGTTAACATGTAAACATGTGTATCATGTAAATAATGTAAACGTGTAAATCATGTTAACATGCAAACATGTAAATAATGTAAATAATGTAAATAATGTAAACGTATAAATCATGTAAACACATATGTCAACATGTAAACATGTTTCTAACTTCATACTTTCCTCTCTTTTCCACATATATGTTGACGACATGCTGATGTGTGTAGACCCCCTCTGGGGCTCATGGTTTTTTTTATTTTATGTTTGATGACCAGGATACTCACTAATCAATTTTTAATCCATCCATATCTCCCTTCCTTTCAAAGCCTATCTATGATTGATCAGTGTGATTTAAAGCCATAGTGCCATTCCACTATTTTAATCCACCACTCATGCCCCCCCTGCCTCTTTGCTCACCACCACTGTCTCCATTGTGGGGCAGAGATCACTATCAGCCCCAGATTTGTGCAGAACTATCACGCCTGCAGCATCAGAGGGTTGGCCATGAATGCATCTGGTTTTATTGTTGAGAAGGTCAGTATTTAGGGGGGGGGGGGTGTCATTCTGTCGCAGCTGGGGAGGGGGGAGTGGGGCATCTAGGGAAAGGAGAAAGGAAAAGGAGGCAAAGGGGGAGTGTGAGCACTGAACTAAGGAATCAGTCTGGTAATAAAGAAGACACGCGGTCATCCAGGACAGCAGCAGATAAGCTCTGGACACCAACATCTGCCCACCATGGACCACCAGAGGTCCATGGTGGGCAGACTGGTGAAGGAGGTTCCGTCATCCAGTCTCCCTCGGCTCTAACGGGATAAGCCAGAAGCATCTGGTGTGGAGGCACCACTGCTTCTTCATCCATGCAGAGAGGAGACCTCCCTCTGACTTCATGGGGGTGTCTGCATGGATCCAAACATCACAAGCCCCTCACCCGTTCCATTAACTGCCCCCTTTTTGGCTCTGGGACGGCCAGAAGAAGACGTCTTGATGTTTCCAACTGAACGGGGATAATCCAGAGCGGATGTATGGCTGGATTGGCAACGAGATGAGATACGGGGTCTCCACCTGACCGGAGGCTTCAAAAGGTTTGTGGGGTCGGTGTGCCAGAGCCCCCCCGTTAAGGCTTAAGACCTGAATGATGGAATACTGAGATGACCTATGGTATCACTGGTGTCCACTCCCCCCCGGCCGTCCTCTGAGCAGAGGAACGGGTGTTTGGCCCCGAGCGTCATTGAAGACGTTCCTTTTAGGGGACAGTAGCGTTAAACGTGTTGAATCAGAGGAACCTGCCCCAGTGGGGGGGTCGGCGGTGAAGTTATTACCCTGAGCTGGTTGAAGACGGTGATGACAGCTGTAATGTGTCTGTGGTCCCACAGGACCCCCGCTCTGGACAGACCAATCACAAGACTAATTGTATAATTAGGGCCCTCCGCTGGGGACGGGCACCTCTTGGCCCCCCCCAGACACTTCTATGGTAAATGACAGTAGATACATCACACACTATACCAACGCTGATCCGTCTCAGTGACGCTGAGCCTTGACAGATTTTATTAATATGACTGAGAGTTTGCCAAGAATCTAAAATTGGGGGGGGGGGGGGGCTGCTGTGTTCATCACGTTAACATTGGCTCATGATAGCATTGCTCTTATGATTTATGCATATTCAATAGTTTAATCTGCACCATTTTCCTGTTGGTAGAGAGACCAGTTAGCAGAGCTGCAGACGCCCCCCTCCCTGAACAGACACCAGAGACCTTATTTCCCTCTCTCTGCCCACTCAGCGTCACCATGAACATCATTATCGTTGTCAAAGTTGTTGTTGGAGGATGAACTCTTGGTAATAAGGAGGACGGTGGCAGGCACTGGGGGGGGCAGGTGTCGGTGCCTCAGTTCTGAACGGCCAAGACGAGGTTAGGACACCTCCCAATCCAGGAGGGCCCGGTGGGTGCCCTCATTACGCAGGCCCCTGTAGCCGGAGAGGAGAGACCTCCTCCTCCACCTGTCTGTCTGTCTGTCTGTCAGCTCCTATGGGGGGGGGGGGGTACTCCCAACAGGAATTATAATAGGCATAATAATAGGCATAATAATAGGCATAATAATAATAATAATAATAATAATAATAATAATAATAATAATAATAATAATAATGTGGATGCGATGAAAACTTGAATAAACCTGAAGAAACCTGAATAAACCTGAATAAACCCAAATAAACCCAAATAAACCCGAATAAACCCGAAAAAAATTAAGAAACCTGAAGAAACCTGAAGAAACTTCAATAAACCTGAATACACCCGAATAAACCTGAATAAACCGGAATAAACCTGAATAAACCAGAATAAACCAGAATAAACCTGAATAAAATCGAATAAACCAGAATAAACTGGAATAAACCTGAATAATCCTAAATAAACCTGAATAAACCCAAATAAACCTGAATAAAATCGAATAAACCCGAATAAACCTGAATAAAATCGAATAAACCAGAATAAACTGGAATAAACCTGAATAATCCTGAATAAACCTGAATAAACCCAAATAACCTGAAGAAACCTGAAGAAACCCAAATAAACCAGAATAAACCCGAATAAAACCTAATAAACCTGAAGAAACTGGAATAAACCTGAATAAAATCGAATAAAACCGAATAAACCGGAATAAAATCGAATAAACCTGAATAAACCTGAATTATCCTGAATAAACCTGAATAAACCCAAGTAAATCCGAATAAACTTGAGGAAACCTGAAGAAACCGGAATAAACCTGAATAAATTGAATAAACCTGAATAAACCTGAATAAAGAGGAATAAATTGAATAAACCTGAATAAATTGAATAAACCTGAATAAACCCGCATCATCAGTTTAAAGGTTAGAATCTGACGCGGTCAGGTTGTTTCTGACCCCAACAATAATCTAATAATCTCCTCCTCATTTGAACTCAGTCGCTGCCGTTTTATCTGGTATTTTTCTCCAAACCTTCCCGCTGCACACCGACACCCAAAGGGCAATGGAGCTTCATTAACCGCGTCCCCGTTCACTGCAGAGCCCTCCTGAGCCTCAGAGAGCGGATTAATAACAATTACCTGTCATTTTACACCTGGTCCACGATGTATTAAATTCTCTGTGGGTAAACGAACCTTTTCCTTTAGAACAATTTAAATTAAGAGTTTGTTTCAGTTTAATTACGAAAATAATTTACAGAAATATTTGAAGCATTTTTGATTTTTCTGTGTTTTGCACGACTCTTGAAATTTTGCTCGAAATGTGATTTAAAACTGATAAATATTGCAGCACCTGAAGAGAAAACAGGCCTGTTCATTTGACAGATGAGAGTGTGGCTCCTCTGAAATCTCTGAACCATTCACAACGACTCACTGATGCCTAAACCCCAATTAGCAAATTGTTTGGATTACCAGTGTCACTCTGGCTATTTAAGAGGTAATTAATGCAGATTACTTGTAATTATTTCTATGTCCTAAAGTAAAGTAGATGACACCCCCTCAGCAGACCCCCGTAAATTACGCACTGAACACCGGACAAAGGAAAGGCGTCAGGCTACACGACCAGTGAGGGCTTCTTTCACTTTTCAATCACTGCTAGTCGTGCCCGGGATTACCAGAGGGCTCTCCGGGATTACCAGAGGGCTCTCCGGGATTACCAGAGGGCTCTCCGGGATTACCAGAGGGCTCTTGACTCCCTCTTTCACACTAAAGCACCAGCGCTTGTGAGCAGCTCGAAGGAAGAAAGCAGAACAATAGTGAGAATAATGGTGAGTCCGGGTTATCGTGTTTAACGGGATTAGAAGGTGTGGTGATAAACCAACAGACGGAACCAGATGGATGGAGGACAGACCCCCCCCCTAGAATATCCAAAGGAGAAACAAATAAACGTGGAATTAAAACATTTACTGGTCGTTTAATCCGGATATAAATCCCAGTTGAATAATCCCGCTGTGGTTCCTCCGGTCTGATTGGGTCTCAGTGAAACAAGGTGCTGCAGCTGCGTGTGCAGGTGGGGGCCTCCACCTGCCCCACTGCACGGGGGGGTCACAGTGGGGGGTGAGTGAACAGAGAAAGTGGATTCACGTGAGTGTGTTTCGGTTTTTAAAGACGGACCGGATCGCGTTTAAAGAGCAGAAACCCGAATCAGAAGCTTCAGTGTGAACAGAACCGGAAGCGACTTCGGGTTTAAACCGGAAATCAGAGCAGAGTCTGCTGCTCACTGTTCACACCCATGGTGAATAAATAATCACTTACCGCTTGAACGCCTTCATGGAGGTGAACGGGTGAACGGGTGAAAGTGACGCGTCAGAGCGGACGGACATCCGATGAGGACTGGAGCGATGTTTTTGTGTCCGCGCCCTCACTGGTGTGAGGGGGGACCAGAGGTGTGAGGGGGGGGACCATAGGCGTGACCGGAGGTGTGAGGGGTGACCAGAGGTGTAAGGGGGGACCAGAGGTGTGAGGGGGGACCAGAGGTGTGAGGGGGGACCAGAGGTGTGACCAGAGGTATGAGGGGGGACCAGAGGTGTGAGGGGGGACCAGAGGTGTGACCAGTGGGGTGAGGGGGGACCAGAGGTGTGAGGGGGGACCAGAGGTGTGACCAGAGGTGTGAGGGGGGACCAGAGGTGTGAGGGGTGACCAGAGGTGTAAGGGGGGACCAGAGGTGTGAGGGGGGACCAGAGGTGTGACCAGAGGTGTGAGGGGGGACCAGAGGTGTGAGGGGGGACCAGAGGTGTGACCAGAGGGGTGAGGGGGGACCAGAGGTGTGAGGGGAGACCAGAGGTGTGACCAGAGGTGTGAGGGGTGACCAGAGGTGTGAGGGGGGACCAGAGGTGTGAGGAGGGACCAGAGGTGTGACCAGAGGTGTGAGGGGGAACCAGAGGTGTGAGGGGGGACCAGAGGTGTGACCAGAGGTGTGAGGGGGGACCAGAGGTGTGAGGGGGGACCAGAGGTGTGAGGGGGGACCAGAGGTGTGACCAGAGGTGTGAGGGGGGACCAGAGGTGTGAGGGGGAACCAGAGGTGTGAGGGGGGACCAGAGGTGTGAGGGGAGACCAGAGGTGTGACCAGAGGTGTGAGGGGGGACCAGAGGTGTGAGGGGGAACCAGAGGTGTGAGGGGGGACCAGAGGTGTGACCAGAGGTGTGAGGGGGGACCAGAGGTGTGAGGGGGGACCAGAGGTGTGAGGGGGGGACCAGACATGTGAGGGGGGACCAGAGGTGTGACTAGAGGTGTGAGGGGGGACCAGAGGTGTGAGGGGAGAACAGAGGTGTGACTAGAGGTGTGAGGGGGGACCAGAGGTGTGAGAGGAGAACAGAGGTGTGACTAGAGGTGTGAGGGGAGACCAGAGGTGTGACCAGAGGTGTGAGGGGGGACCAGAGGTGTGAGGGGGGACCAGAGGTGTGACCAGAGGTGTGACCAGAGGTGTGAGGGGGGACCAGAGGTGTGAGGGGAGACCAGAGGTGTGAGGGGGGACCAGAGGTGTGAGGGGGGACCAGAGGTGTGAGGGGAGACCAGACGTGTGAGGGGGGACCGGAGGCCTCCGCTCATGTTACAAGGTGCTGCCCCCCCCCCCCCCCAGCTGTCTGCTGTCTGGTTTCCGAGGAAACAATGAAGAACCATAAAGACCCTCTGGCTCCTCCAGACACCCCAGTTAAACCTGTGTGTGTGTGTGTGTGTGTGTGTGTGTGTGTGTGTGTGTGTGTGTGTGTGTGTGTGTGTGTGTGTGTGTGTGTGTGTGTGTGTGTGTGTGTGTGTGTGTGTGTTTGGTCCGTTCAGACATTTTCATCCACTAGAGTTGCTGTTTGGAGCCTGAACCCAACATTTAATCTGAGTTAATCTGAGGCTGTCAGCCAATAGGAAGAGAGGAGGAAGGTCATCAGAGAGCAACACATGAAAGAAATATTGTAAATATAAATTATAAATAAATATAAATAAATATAAATAAATATAAATAAATATAAATAAATACAAATAAATATAAATAAATATAAATAAATATAAACAAATATAAATAAATATAAAGAGTCACATCTGAGAAAAAAGTTTTGGTAACGAGACTTCATGTTCAGCAGAGTCTCATTATCACCTCCTGCTCCTCTTCCTCACCCCCCCCCCCCCCCCGACAGACAAAGGTGGAGGATTTCAGTGTTCAGCCTTTGATCTGAACCGTTGAAGGAGGAGGGAGTCAGGGGGGAGTCACGGGGGAGTCAGGGGAAGTCAGAGGGAGTCAGGAGGAGAGTCAGAGAGGAGTCAGGGGGGAGTCAAGGGGGAGTCAGGGGAAGTCAGAAGGAGTCGGGGGGGAGTCGGGGGGAGTCAGGGGGAGTCAGAGGGGAGTCAGGGGGGAGTCAAGGGGGAGTCAGGGGAAGTCAGAAGGAGTCGGGGGGGAGTCAGGGGGAGTCAGGGGGGAGTCAGGGGGAGTCAGGGGGAGTCAGGGGGGAGTCAGGGGGAGTCAGGGGGGAGTCAAGGGGGAGTCAGGGGAAGTCAGAAGGAGTCGGGGGGGAGTCAGGGGGAGTCAGGGGGGAGTCAGGGGGAGTCAGGGGGGAGTCGGGGGAGTCA
This sequence comes from Antennarius striatus, assembly GCF_040054535.1. NCBI lineage: Eukaryota > Metazoa > Chordata > Actinopteri > Lophiiformes > Antennariidae > Antennarius > Antennarius striatus. The sequence continues at coordinate 21,984,622 of NC_090787.1, forward strand.
GGGGGGAGGAGGCTGTTGAAGAAGGTGACGTCACCTCATGATTTTTTTTTAACCTTAAAATGTGACCGGAACTACTTTTCCTGGCGGATGGAGACGGTCCACTTCACCCAGGAGAAGACACCCCCCCCCCGCGCCGAACGGATGAATTTATTCCCAGCGCAGATCCAACGAACCCGCAGGTGGAGGCAGGGGGGGGGGTCTGGACTCAGAACTGGACCCAGTTCTCTGCGGGGCCTTCATGTGGGCCTGGGCCGGGGGGAGAGGCGCCTCCTGCCCCCCCCCGCAGCTCCAGCGCTGCGTCTATATCTACAAATATCTACATCTGAAATAAATAAAACAACGTCTCAATTAAACCTGCAGCGGAAACAAATCTATCACAGGGAATATCATTTCAAAAAATAATCCGAGATTAGGGATATCCAGAGAACCACTGGCGTCAAAAGTCTGTTTAAATTTCCGATCTCCCTGCCAGTGACATCCAGACAAAGACCCCCCCCCCCCAGTGAAGTTAGTGATGGTCCTCATGATCCTCAGGCTGCGGTGAATTAACGCAGAGGAAGTTACCCCCCCCCAAAAAAAGAAAAAAAAAGAATAAAAGCGTCTGTGTGCTTAAATGTAAACCTTTCTGATGTTTCTGGAGAAAATATCACACAGATAATTTAATCCAACATTTAGAACAAATATCACACAGATAATTTAATCCAACATTTAGAACAAATATCACACAGATAATTTAATCCAACATTTAGAACAAATATCACACAGATAATTTAATCCAACATTTAGAACAAATATCACACAGATAATTTAATCCAACATTTAGAACAAATATCACACAGATAATTTAATCCAACATTTAGAACAAATATCACACAGATAATTTAATCCAACATTTAGAACAAATATCACACAGATAATTTAATCCAACATTTAGAACAAATATCACACAGATAATTTAATCCAACATTTAGAACAAATATCACACAGATAATTTAATCCAACATTTAGAACAAATATCACACAGATAATTTAATCCAACATTTAGAACAAATCAGAAAATGAAAGAAGAAAATGTGTGTTTTAAAAATAAATTAATATTATTAATAATTGCGAAATTTTCTCATTTTATTTAAAAATATCCTAAATTTTCCGACTTGAATTATATCTAAATTTTTCAAATGTAGAATGATTAATTAAGAAAAGATAAATAAAAAGACTTTAGTCATTTTAATGTTAAATCCTTCCTATAATTTTAGAAAAGGGATTATTTGTCAGAAACAAATGTTTGTCTTCCTGAAAATGAACAGGGACTTTAATAGTTCTGCAGCAGACAATGGATTATTATAGAGACGTGGAACATGTTCTAATTTATTTAAACAATATTCCTAAATATTGAAACAGAGTTAATTATCTTAAACTAAATGTTTCACGTTGATCAGCTCCGCACACGTTACGTTTTAAACCATTTTAGTTAATAGCTTTACACTTCTCAAACTGTGCTCCAGTTACATTAATGAGCTATTTTATTGCTTTAGAATAATCTTGTGCAGCAATTACTTTGTCATATATTGTCATTAGAAGCCTATTAAAACATCAAGTCATTATTTGGGCCTCCCCCCGGCGGGGAATTAGAATGAAACCATCTCTGCCACACGGGTCCTATTTAGATTAATGGAAAAATATGTAAAACATTTGGTTTTAATTTTCCTCTGACGGTGTTTTGCATACATGCGTTTCCTCCGCCCGCGTTGTCTCCCGTAATTTATGAAGCAATCCGGGCTCACATGACGGGATTAGAATATCTGCTCCAGACTAATGGATTCCGTCACAATTTGTGATGTTATAATCGTATTAATTGTAATTTACTCTCTGAGGGAATAACGGAGATGTATTTATATAAAGGAGGAGATTCTATCGGCTCTACTAGAATAGAAATGTCACGTGACTCAGACAGGGACGTCACTGACACGTTCGGTTCTTTCAATTCCAGATTATTGGATCGTAAAATCGTGAAGGAGCAAAGAAACGGAAGGAAAAGGAGCTCCGTGAAGACATTTAATGAGGGGTGGGGTTACTGGATGGGGACAATAATAAATGTGACACTCGGGGAAGTTTTGTTAAACATAGTCAAATCATTTCCTCAGGAAAGCTGCCCCCCCACCCCCCGCGAGTTCCTCTTGCTGTGTGGGGGGGTACCTGTTGGTGCAGAGTGGAGCGGAACGCCCCCCCCCCCCAAACACAAACGGAACCCACACCTGAACACACCTTATTGATCAATAAGGAGAAAACACACAGAACTCCTCTGAGTTTATTCATGGAGACAGAAGTTACTGTGACTTTGGTAACAATCCTGTTATTATTATTATTATTATCATTGTTATTATTATTATTATTATTATCATTGTTATTATTATTATCATGATTATTATTATTATAATATTATCATTATTATTATTATTGTTATTATTATTATTATCATTATATTATCATTATTATTATCATTGTTATTATTATCATTGTTATTATTATTATCATTATTATTATTATTGTTATTATTTTTATTAACAGAGACTTTTGTCTTTATTTTAACAGGAACAATCATTCTTCACACTCATTCATTAAAGATGAAATCAACCCGACCTGAAGGTCAACAGAGTTTAAAACAGGAACGGTTCAGAGTGGATTTCATCTGGAACAGTGTTTAATGACAGAACACACCAACCCGTCACCCCCCCTCCAGAAACACATCAACACATCACCCCCCCCCCCCGAAACACACCAACACATCACCCCCCCTCCAGAAACACACCAACACATCACCCCCCCCCCCCCAGAAACACACCAACACATCACCCCCCCTCCAGAAACAGAGTTGCACACATCTGAGGCGTGTTTAAAGGCCGTGGGGGGGGGGACTCCCTGAAGGACAGCCTCCCTTACAGCAGCTTTGTCCGTTGATCTGGGGTGTAACGGGGTAAAACAAATAAACATGCTGGATGTGAATCACCAGCAAAAACAGTGAGGGAGGGGGACAGAAACCTGTGAGGGAGGGGGGACAGAAACCTGTGGCCAAATTCCACACCGCTCCGTGGGTGTTTGGGCTGGGTTCCATCTTTGTTCCTGGTCTGGTCTGGCACGCACCCCCATCCTGTCCCTGACACAGTAGCTCATACAGTACCGCAGACGGGGGGGGGGGTGCCTTTCATTACCATGGTCACCAATGGCACTATAAACCATTCAACACCCCCCCAATTATCCTCCCATCCACACCAGAGAGACAAAGCCTGAGTCCTGGTCTGTGGAGCAACACGGCCACTAATCTGCCCCTGACACCCCCCCACTTGACTGTCTGGAGTCAGAGGAGCACACACACACACGTGTGTGTGTGTGTGTGAGACGGAGACACGACTGAGGTTATCTTTAATAGACTGAGGAAATAATGTTTGAAGAAGCTGCCCGGATGGAGTCAGAGTCAGAGTCTAAGTCAGAGTCAGAGTCAGAGTCTCAGTCAGAGTCTAAATCAGAGTTTAAATCAGAGTCAGAGTCTAAATCAGAGTCCAAATCAGAGTCTAAGTCAGAGTCAGACTCTAAATCAGAGTCTGAGTCAGAGTCTAAGTCAGAGTCTGAGTCTGAGTCAGAGTCTAAGTCTGAGTCTAAGTCAGAGTCTGAAGACTGGGGCCCAATGAGGAGAACCCCAACAGTGGTGGTTGTGTGTGTCTACCCCCCAGCAGCTGCCTGGACCACAGAGATGATTGTCCATCATGACCTGCAGACGGGGGCACACACACACACACACACACACACACACACACACACACACACACACACACACACACACACACACACACACACACACACACACACACACACACACACACACACACACACACACACACACACACACACACACACACACACACACACACACACACACACACAGGGTGTTAACCCATGGTATGAACACACCGCCCGATGTTTGTACGTTTTATTTCACACGTGTCACAACAACGACTCTCCTGCTCTGAAACACTCCAAGTGTGGATTTGATGTCAGACATCAGTAAAATCGAGTCTCCACCACAATCTGGGGTCTGAAAAGGACAGAAAAAGTTTCCAGAAGCGTTGTTTTAGTCATGAACGTGGCGGCGTCTCCTCTCCCATCAGCCTCTAGACGACTCCTCCTCCAGTTGTGTCTGCGTCACGGCGACGGACAGGCTGATGATGTTCTGGGCCTGTTTGAGCGCCGGCAGGTCGATCATGACTCCACGGAACGTGAACGCACCCTGAGCAGAGAGACGTTCAGGGGTGTCTTAGCAGTGATTAGAGGTGTTTCATGTCACCTTTAAGGTGGAACAAATAATACAAAATAAACACTTCATTATAGGAAACAGAAAAAAATGCAACAACAACTGAATAAAAATTTAGATGAATAAACTATTTTATAAAATCAATACATATAGAGTCAATAGAGTCAATAGAGTCAATAGAGTCAATAGAGTCAATAGAGTCAATAGAGTCAATAGCTGGAGGGAGGAATTAAGAAAATAAAGCACCTGTCGTTCTGTAAAAGAAAGGAACTGACCCAACACACACACACACACACACACACACACACACACACACACACACACACACACACACACACACACACACAGCGTGGCAGAGGGATGGGTAGGACATGACTCCCTCGGGCGGCGCTGAGGAACAGCCCTGGCAGGGGGAGTTGGGGCAGATTGTGTTCCATCAGCTGATCGCCCACAGAGATCCACACACAGGATCCAGCCATGCACTAAATTAGGTACAATAATATTGTACATCTAATTGGCTCTGAGAGCCACCAGGGGTGTACAGTATGTATTTCTGTGGGACTACGGTGTCAGTGGGAACGCAAACGAGCGGTCCGAGCCCCCCACAGCAGACACACACAGTGTGTCGCCCTGCACACACACAACACAAAGTTTTAGTCAGCAAAAGCTGCTCCACTATCTGAAAGAGTGATGAAACTGATTTTATCTAATTACTCAAGTGACATTAAATGAGATTATAATCTGAGGGGAAATCCCAGAAACATGTAGTGTAATAAAGAATGATGGGCATCATCTGTTTACACCACTGTGGGCTCAGCAAATTACACAACCGTCTCTCAGATTATCAATGTTGGTTTAAACAGCATTGAAGCCCAGATAATCTCAGCAGTGATTATTGAACCTCTGTGGTGAAATATTCCAGCCGGAGACACTGAAGTGATGGAACCCCCCCAGGACGTTATGGTCACCTTTCCCTCTTTCTGGTGCTGTTCGAAGGCAGCGATGAGCTCTGTGGCCCACTGGACCCTCTGAGGGTGGGGGGAGAACTCCTCCTGCACCACCTGGACCTGCCCCGGGTGGATGACCTGCTTACCTGCGGGAAATAAACACAAATCTGTGTCCTCACATCAGAAGAATTTCAGTCTGGTTTTAATAAAAAAAACAACTCCCAATTAATAATAACAATCTTGATTTTCTATTGAAAAGAAAATACAAAAATCTGTCCAGATTGGATGAAAAAAATATCAGCAGAGAGGAAACAGGAAATGCAGGAGAGGGAAATGTGTGAGCTGGCCTCTGGTGTGGAGGGGCGTCTGACGGCAGCGCAGGACAGAAGGCCGTTGTCATGTTTACCCCCCCACGGGGCAAAGAAACCTTCTGCACATTTTATTTGACAACGTAAATTTATACTGTAAAGAAAAGCATCAATAGAATAATTGTTACATCTGTGACCATCTTAAAAAATGTATTATTACTGTGTTAATACCTGAAAAAATGTATTACTGTGTTAATACCTGAAAAAATGTATTATTACTGTGTTAATACCTGAAAAAATGTATTACTGTGTTAATACCTGAAAAAATGTATTATTACTGTGTTAATACCTGAAATTTTTTTTATTGTTTTATTACCTGAAAAATTTATTATTACTGTGTTATTACCTGAAAAAATTATTGTTTAATTACCTGAAACATGTATTATGACTGTTATTACCTGAAAAAAAATTATTACTCTATTATTACCTGAAAAAAATGTATTATCGTTTTATTACCTGAAAAAAAAAGTATTATGACTGTTTTATTACCTGGAAAAAAAAGTATTATTACTGTGTTATTACCTGAACAACGGCCATGAAACGACCAGTCCTTGTGTCACACCTGAAGCCTAACATGGATATAAGGTTGTGTGTCACACTCCTCATCCTCACACCTCCCCCAGTTAAACGTGACTAACACACAGACGTAATCCCAGTACAGTCACAGGTCAAACTAGTCTCTGTAAATTCAGGTTATGAAGCGTCTGAACGACGGCTCAGCGGAGGCAGCAGGAACACACTGCTGTCCCCGACAGAAAAACCCTTCAATTGAAAATACCCCCCCCCCCAGGAGACAGGAGGAGAGACGGGCTGGGATGGAGGAGAGAACCATTCCCTTCATCCGGCTACACTCACCTGGGTTAACCTCTCTCACACACACACACACACACACACACACACACACACACACACACACACACACACACACACACACACACACACACACACACACACACACACACACACACACACACACACACAACCAGCAGACTGGATCTGACGGCTGGATTATTAGATTACTAGATGAGTGTATAATTCAATAAACTGTGACTTCAGACTTATGCTGCTGCAGAGGGTCACACTGCAGAACATGAGCGTGTGTCTGTGTGTGTGTCTGTGTGTGTGTGTGTGTGTGTGTGTGTGTGTGTGTGTTCTCTTCGTCGTTCTCTCTGCCACCTGTTTTTCTTGTGGGCTGCAGACGGGAGTGTGTTTCTACACTCAGACAGGCTTAAATACAGTCAAAGAGGACATGTGTGTGTGCGTGCGTGCGTGTGTGTGTGTGTGCGTGCGTGTGTGACAACAGAATGACAGGGTACAGAAACAGCCGGGGTGACTCAGGTGCCCTCGGTTACACCCCATTGGTTCTCCGATCAGGCATCGCTCATGCCCTCCAGCCAATCACAGCCTGCCGTGTGGAGCTGACATTTGATTGGATGATAGCTATTTAGCAAAGTGCTGTGAGGCGGATGATGGAGGGGTCCTGGGGACAGAAGTGGGTTTTGTGGAGCCGCTGTGTGAAGTGGAGGTGAATGTTTAAACAGAGACGGACGTGATTAACCCTTTAAACCCCTCACACACACGTTTAATACGTGTTATATGTTCAGACCCTTGTATGTCAGCGGCGTGTTCGTCGTCCTGCTAATGGACTCTGATCTGGATTATGTGTCACCAGGTGGATTATCAGTGCACAGGTAGCAGCTCCTGGACGGAGTGTGTTATTACTGAACACACTCCTCCAGTAACAGCTGCTAATGCAGATTACAGAGTGGCTTTAACACTAATCCACCGCTCTGAACGGTGCTGTTCCATTTCAAACTCTTTATTTCATTCTCAGCCCGTTTCCATTATTAGCTGTTAAATCTGTTCCTCTTATGAATCACACATGTTGTGTGTCCACTACACATCTCTGATGCTGATGATTCCAACCAATCCTGAGTCCTTAAATAAACCACCTGTGAGGTGAGATTCACTCAAGGACTCACAGTTCTACAGCTCCAGAAACGTGTTCATATTTTATAGTTATCTTTACGATGTCAAGTTGACAAATTGCCGAAAATAAAAAATAAAATAAATAAATCTATTGAATGAATCCATGCACCAACAACCTCTCTAGTCAGTTTATGTGGATCCAGAATATGAAGGATTATGGAATAAAAATGTGATTAAAAAACAAACACAAAATATATAGAAATAAAGAAAAGGAGGATTAACTGAAACATCCAATTTTGGAACAGGTTGCCCTTCTTTCTGTGGCCTGTTATATGTACACACACACACACACACACACACACACACACACACACACACACACACACACACACACACACACACACACACACACACACACACACACACACACACACACACACACACACACACACACACACACACAGTTGCCTGGCTACAGTAACTCCTCTTTTTCCTCCTAACAGCCCTAATTCGTCGCCACACACTGGTTTCCACACACAGGTAGTCTCCAGCCGTCCTGCAGGTGGAACATGAATGTCAGACAAACATTTAAGAGGAAATTGTTCAGAATTTATTTCAGCTGCATTCAAATAGCAAAAAATAACAATGAGTTTGTTGTAAAAAATATATCGGTGTTAAATATGAATGAACCCCCCCCAGCATCAAAATAAACTTTAATCATACGTCTCGTCACAGGAGGAACCCCACGCAGGAGCCGGGGGCCGGTGAGAAACCTGCACCAATGTTTCCTGAGGATCAGGTGAAGTCCATCAAACACACACACACACACACTAGGAGCAGCAGGAGGTGTCCACACACACGTTAAGGTCACGTCAGGTGTGACACACGTTACCTGTGAAGCCCATGAGCGCCCCCTCTCTGGCTTGTCGCCTCAGGCCCCCCAGGTCCTTGTAGTCGATGTGGACCAGGTCGATGGCCTGCAGCCCGAACGCCTTGGAGGTCACCACCACCTTCTGCCGCGCGTACAGAAGCTCCCCCGCGCCCTCGGTCCGGGTGGCGCCTAAAGCCCCGGGGCAACAACAGACGTATGAGGGCTGAGTGGAGGGGCAGATAAACACGATGGGATGAGGTGCAGATGATGATGATGATGATGACGATGATTATGATGATGATGATGAGGGACAGAAGCCAGAAGATCAGCTGCACTGAGGAACTCCTCACACCTCATGGTCAGAGTTTAAATAAACCTGAAGCCTCTTTAAACACGGATCAGGTCAATGGGGGGGGGGGGGGGGGACTTTAAACGTGTCTTTATTTATTCAGAGACATTGTGATGAAGGGTCGGACATGTGGACAGGAAACGCATCACCATCAGGAGGAGGCGGAGCTAATGACCTATGCTGGCGCAGAAGTCGTCTGAGCCGAACACCACGCCGTCATGGAGGAGGCCGGCCTGGGGGGCGAGCCGACGGATCTCCTCACATACCCCCTAGAGTACAAACACAGGATGAGTTCAGGGAGGGAGGGGGCAAAGCAGGAAGTTGCGGAAACAAACGCAAACCTGTTTTTATTCCGGTAATCTACGATATTCCAGTGATCAGGATTTAATCCACTGAACTCACATTCAGCTGAGTCAGAAGATTATAGCAACACTTTGGTTCTAAACACTTTAATCTGGATTAAAAGTGAATTTGTGCAGAAGTTTTTGCATGACTCACCAAAACAAGGTAATAAAAGTTAAATCATTTTGTTAAATACATAAATTATACATTTAAAAAGTGAGTAAATTCAGGCAGGAACTGAATTAGTAGATAAAAACCTGAGATATATAACCGCTGGTCCAGATTTGACTAATTAACAAACTGATCTCATGAGGAATGTTAATATTAACATTAATTAAATACTAAACAGCTTCCATTCATCAGACAGACGGATGTGTTTTCACTACAAACCACACCACGCTCCTGTCGTGTGTGTGTGTGTGTGTGTGTGTGTGTGTGTGTGTGTGTGTGTGTGTGTCTCTGTGTGTGTGTGTGTCTGTGTCTGTGTGTGTGTGTGTGTCTGTGTCTGTGTGTGTCTGTGTCTGTGTGTGTGTGTGTGTGTGTGACTGTGTGTGTGTGTGTGTGTGTGTGTGTGTGTGTGTGTGTGTGTGTGTGTGTGTGTCTGTGTCTGTGTGTGTCTGTGTGTGACTGTGTGTGTGTGTGTGTCTGTGTGTGTGTGTCTGTGTGTGTGTGTGTGTGTGTGTGTGTGTGTGTCTGTGTGTGTGTGTGTGTGTGTGTGTGTGTGTGTGTCTGTGTCTGTGTGTGTCTGTGTGTGACTGTGTGTGTGTGTGTGTCTGTGTGTGTGTGTGTGTGTGTGTGTGTGTGTGTGTGTGTGTGTGTGTCTGTGTGTGTGTGTGTGTGTGTGTGTGTGTGTCTGTGTGTGTGTGTGTGTGTGTGTGTGTGTAAGGTGTGTTGAGTCTTGAGACACGGGGTGTTCAGGAACGCAGACAGACCATCATCTCCATCACGACACACACATTAAATAAACACACACATGACCACAGACAGAGAATCAGAAGTGAAGACAAATGAAAGCAGAAGCAGCTGGTTTGTGGCTGACGTCCTGACCCCCGGCTCACGCCCCCCCCAGATGAAGGTGTGATGGACCAGAACACAGAACGCTTTGATGCTCACCAAGATATCATGAGAACTTCTTTCACTCTGATATTAAAGATTCTAATTAAAAAGCGTCAGAGTCTGCTGGGACACAGACAGGAAACAAAGGACCGTCCCAGAGCGCCCCCCCCACTCCATTCTGGACACTTGAAGTCCTCATCCCGCTGACACACTCTTTAATCTCGAGTGAACAACTGACAAACAGCAAAATATCTGACGCAGGCAATTTTGGGGGGTTTGTTTGTAATCTACCTTAAAATTGAGCAGACCCACAGCCGTCTCCACAAAGGTGACGAGGCGAACGGGTTCCGTCAGCCGACGGCCCCCCAGGCTGCTCCGAAACCTGTCAACAAACTAAAGACAGGAGACGGCCTCATCAACAGCAACCCATAACGTCCACAACAATCACTGCAAAGCACTCGTCACATTTATATACATTTATTACACGTTTATACATATCTATTACACATTTATATATTCTGTTACACATGGTGACGTCCATCATGAGACCGACCGTCTAACAAACCTCTGCTGGTCTGGATCTGCTGCAGAACATGTGGTGAAGCGTGTTGTCGGTGACACGAACGAGAGCAGAGGAACCCCACACTGAGGACGAGGCTACCGCTTCACTCCATTTAAATGAGGAAGAAAGAAACGCTCCAGTCCAAAAAAAAAAGACGCCATATGACACATCTTCAAAATTCACAGTGGGGCCAAACAGACGGGGGAGGAAAGGAAACGTGAACATGAAGCCTCGCTTCTGATGACACACTTGACACATTTATTATCTGCATTCAGTTGTTATTCAGAAACAAATCTACCCGGGTTCAAACGCCGACCAGAGCGCAGGAGAGAGGTAACACAAGCGGGGGGAATGAAATATTTTACATTATCACCAGGGTTCCCCCCCGTTTGAAGCGCTTCCTTTTTTCAGAGCTGCAGCAGGAGCTCCCCTGAGACACACACATGTTAATGCACACACGCACACGCACACGCATGGCCAACCAAAGACGGAACAAAATACCAAAAAGGGGAGAAGAAACAAGATTTGGGGTGTCTTTGCAGTACTCTGCCCCCCCCCTCCATGGCAGGGAACATGGAGGAGAGGGTGTGATGCTCTGAGGCCTTTATTCTGAACGACTCCTGCTAATATGCACGCTCACCTAAGTAGGGCTTTAAATCCAACTTTAATTCTTTGAAGACCAAAGCATTTCAATGTTTTCCAGGAGACCGGTTCACAGCTGGCCCTGGGCTGCCAGTGGGGTCGCCCAAATTCCAAAATCTATCATCTGGAAACACACAAAAGCCCCCTCCGTCAGATATTTCCTTTCAAAGCCAGTCAGAAAGAGAGGAGAGAGCAGAAATGTCCGACTCCATGTCCCCCCTCCTCTCCTTTCTTCCTGCTCTCTCTTTGACACGGGGGGGACGACAGATAGAAATAACCTCAGGTACGACGGGGCTATTTTTTAAACCAAGAGCAGAATTACCCCCGCGCTTGCAGTGGCCATTGCAGTGAAAGAGAGGGCCTCCATTGAAGGATTTCAGAAATCGGGGTAATTTTAATCATCTCCATTCAATCTCAGTTGGATAAATCATATCTGAGAGATTTGCATAAATACAAACCATCAAAGACGCTCCGTCTTCAAAGCGCTTTGGGGACCAATGGGCTTTGTACTGTAATCATCTGAGGTCACAACCCTGTGGGAGCAGGGCTGCTATGGCAACATAAAACTAACGCTGGGGGCTTAGCATAATATCCCCCCTCCCTCGCTAACACAGGAAGAGATGGGGGTGGGGGGGTCCGAGAGGGAGTGTGAGACCAGGGTGTAGATAGACCTGTTCTGTGCAGAGGAACCTGGATGGGGAGATGGAGGTGATGTCATACAGAGACGCCCCCCCCCCCCACACTGAACGCGGCCCCAGTAAGTTGTGCAGGCGGTTTGGGGGAAAACAAACGCTGCTCAGCGTGACGCCCGTGAATAAAACGTGTCTGATGACATGTTTGTGTGTAGACGCCTCTCCACTCCGGATCACCAGAGGACCTGATTCACCACTGAAGAGCACCACTGTCGTGTTTGTTCAACGCTCCTCTGGAACACAAACCTCTAGCCGCCAACGGCTTTCAGAAGCACGCCATTCAGACCCAAGTGAAGAAAAGAAACAGAAATAACACCTCTTCCTCCGCTCAAAGCCGGCTCCAAACGAGGAGAACCGCAGTTTTGCCTCCCGATCATGAAAGGAGAAGGCGGGCGAGATGGAGCCACAGAAAGGAGGCTATAGTGGGACAAGTTTCAATTAATTTTCTTCAAAAGGGGGCCAGATTAAATGTTTCCGGCCTGCTGAAGTGTTCATTTCACAGAGGGGGAGCGGAGAAAGGGACGAGGGGCGGGAACTGGAGGAGGAGGAGCAGGACAGGGTGCGATTCTTTGGGTCCCGCTGCACACCAAATAGTGTGGTGGGCAAAGAATGCACACGCCTCCCAATGTGTGTGAGAATTGTCCCCAGACAAAGGAGGGAGTTACGCCTGTTACAGCCCAATAAGGCCTGTCAGTCACACAAGGGCTGGGGGAGAGGAGGCCGGCTCAGCTAAAGGTTCCACACAAAGGGAAACAAGCAAGTCCATCTTTTAGCGACAAATCAGTCTGAGGTTCCTGAGCCACTACCAATAAAAAAAGAGAAAAATAAACAAGTGAGGGATTTACAGCACGGCCTTACAGCGGTGAAGAAACTCAGACACAAGCCCACAACACCGACACAAGAATGAACACGCAGCCCTCAGAAGAGCATGTGTGACGACACGTGTGGACAAACAGTTCTACACAAAAACAACGAGCTCTGAAAACACCACCAAAACAACAACAGAATAATAGTGGGGGGTATCGGTGGCAAACAAGCAGCTGTGAAATAGCTTTTGTTATTATTACTGTTATCATTATTATTATTATTATTTATTGTAATTATTATTATTATTAACGATATAATATTAATATAATAACAACAACAATACTACCACTAATAATAATAATGATAATAATGATAATAATGATAATAATAATAATAATAATGTTAATAATAAAATGTAGCCGCAAGAGGACACAAGCCAGTGTCTTATTGTGCCGGTCTCAAGCCCGGATAAATACAGAGGGTTGCGTCAGGAAGGGCATCCGGCGTAAAACTTTTGCCAAATCAAAGATGCGAATCAAACCTATGACTTCCATACCGGATCGGTCGAGGCCCGGGTTAACAACGACCGCCATCGGCGCTGTTGACCTACAGGGCGCCGGTGGAAATTGGATTACTGTTGGTCGAAGAAGGAGAGGAGGAAAGTGCGTTCGCACGAAGAAAGAGAAAAGGAACACCAAGAGTATAGGACTGAGAGTAGGGACGTTGAATGTTGGAACTATGACAGGAAAAGGTAGAGAGTTGGTTGACATGATGCAGAGGAGGAAGGTAGACATACTGTGTGTCCAGGAGACCAGGTGGAAAGGTAGCAAGGCCAGAAGTTTAGGAGCAGGGTTCAAGTTGTTCTATCATGGTGTAGATGGGAAGAGAAATGGAGGAGGAGTTATCTTGAAGGAGGAGTTTGTTAGGAATGTCCTGGAGGTAAAAAGAGTGTCGGATAGAGTGATGAGTCTGAAGCTAGAAATAGAAGGTGTGATGTTCAATGTTGTTAGTGGGTATGCTCCACAGGTAGGATGTGAGCTGGAGGAGAAGGAGAAATTCTGGTTGGACTTTGATGAAGTGATGCAGAGCATGCCTAGAAGTGAGAGAGTTGTCATTGGAGCAGACTTCAATGGACATGTTGGTGCAGGAAACAGAGGTGATGAGGAGGTGATGGGCAGGTTTGGTATCCAGGAGAGGAACGCAGAAGGACAGATGGTAGTTGACTTTGCAAAAAGGATGGAAATGGCTGTAGTGAATACTTTCTTCCAGAAGAGGCAGGAACATAGGGTGACCTACAAGAGTGGAGGTAGGAGCACACAGGTAGACTACATCTGGTGTAGACGGTGTAACCTGAAAGAGATCAGTGACTGCAAAGTAGTGGTAGGTGAGAGTGTAGCCAAACAGCATAGGATGGTGGTGTGTAGGATGACTCTGGTGGTAAGGAAGATGAAGAGGACAAAGGCAGAGCAGAAGACGAAATGGTGGAAGCTGAAAAAGGAAGAGTGTTGCAGGACTTTTAGGAAGGAGTTAAGACAGGCTCTGGGTGGTCAGGAGGTGCTTCCAGATGACTGGACAACTACAGCTAATGTGATCAGGGAGACAGTTAGGAGAGTACTTGGTGTGTCATCTGGAAGGAAAGTAGATAAGGAGACTCGGTGGTGGAATGAGGAGGTGCAGGAGTGTATACAGAGAAAGAGGTTAGCTAAGAAGAAGTGGGACACTGAGAGGACTGAGGAGAGTAGACAGGAGTACAGGGAGATGCAGCGTAAGGTGAAGGTAGAGGTAGCAAAGGCCAAACAAGAAGCTTATGATGACTTGTATGCTAGGTTGGACAGTAAGGAGGGAGAGACTGATCTATACCGGTTGGCAAGACAGAGAGACAGAGATGGGAAGGACGTGCAGCAGGTTAGGGTGATTAAGGATAGGGATGGAAGTCTATTGACAGGTGCCAGTAGTGTGATGGGAAGATGGAAAGAGTACTTTGAAGAGCTGATGAACGTGGAAAATGAGAGAGAACAAAGACTAGAAGAGGTGACTGTTGTGGACCAGGATGTAGCAAAGATTAGTCAGCATGAAGTGAGGAGGGTATTGAAGAGGATGAAGAGTGGAAAGGCAGTCGGTCCTGATGATATACCTGTAGAGGTATGGAAGTGTCTAGGAGAAGTGGCGGTAGAGTTTCTGACTGGGTTGTTCAACAGGATCTTAGATAGTGAGAAGATGCCTGAGGAATGGAGGAGAAGTGTGCTGGTGCCCATTTTTAAGAACAAGGGAGATGTGCAGAGTTGTGGCAACTACAGAGGAATAAAGCTGATGAGCCATACAATGAAGTTATGGGAGAGAGTAGTGGAAGCTAGACTAAGGGCAGAAGTGAACATTTGTGAGCAGCAGTATGGTTTCATGCCAAAAAAGAGTACTACAGATGCAGTATTTGCTTTGAGGATGTTGATAGAGAAGTACAGAGAAGGCCAGAGGGAGCTGCATTGTGTTTTTGTAGATCTGGAGAAAGCTGATGACAGGGTGTCCAGAGAGGAACTGTGGTATTGTATGAGGAAGTCTGGAGTGGCAGAGAAGTATGTTAGAGCGGTGCAGGACATGTATGAGGACTGTAAGACAGTGGTGAGGTGTGTGTAGGTGTGACAGAGGAGTTCAAGGTGGAGGTGGGACTGCATCAGGGATCAGCTCTGAGCCCCTTCTTGTTGCTATGGTGATGGACAGGCTGACAGACCAGGTTAGACAGGAATCTCCATGGACTATGATGTTTGCAGATGACATTGTGATCTGCAGTGAGAGCAGGGAACAGGTGGAGGAGAAGCTAGAGAGGTGGAGGTTTGTCCTGGAAAGGAGAGGAATGAAGGTTAGCCGCAGTAAGACAGAGTACATGTGTGTGAATGAGAGGGACCCAAGTGGAAGAGTGAGGCTACAGGGAGAAGAGATCAAGAAGGTGGAGGATTTGAAGTACTTAGGATCAACAGTCCAGAGCAATGGAGAGTGTGGAAAAGAGGTGAAGAAGCGTGTCCAGGCAGGATGGAACGGGTGGAGGAAAGTGTCAGGTGTGATGTGTGATAGAAGAGTTTCAGCTAAAATGAAAGGAAAGGTGTACAAAACTGTGGTGAGACCAGCGATGTTGTTTGGTCTAGAGACAGTGTCACTGAGGAAAAGACAGGAGACAGAGCTGGAGGTAGCAGAGATGAAGATGCTGAGGTTCTCTCTGGGAGTGACCAGGATGGATAGGATCAGGAATGAGTACATCAGAGGGACAGCACATGTTAGAGGTTTTGGAGATAAAGTCAGAGAGGCCAGACTGAGATGGTTTGGAC
Organism: Antennarius striatus; assembly: GCF_040054535.1. Classification (NCBI taxonomy): domain Eukaryota; kingdom Metazoa; phylum Chordata; class Actinopteri; order Lophiiformes; family Antennariidae; genus Antennarius; species Antennarius striatus. Next base: position 22,000,810 of record NC_090787.1, read on the forward strand.
ATGTCCAGAGGAGAGATAGTGAATATATTGGTAGAAGGATGCTGAGTTCTGAACTGCCAGGCAGGAGGCCTAGAGGAAGACCAAAGAGGAGGTTTATGGATGTAGTGAAAGAGGACATGAAGGTAGTTGGTGTGAGAGAAGAGGATGAGAAGACAGGGTTAGATGGAGGAAATTGATTCGCTGTGGCGACCCCTGAAGGGAAAAGCCGAAAGGAAAAGAAGAAGAATAAGAATGTTAATAATAATAATAATAACACAGAAATTCAAATAGTCTAAATGCTCCTTTCGTTAAGTCATGAAAAAGCTGAACAAAGGGAAAGAATTAGTGAACACCTGTCAGCAATTACACGTGGAAGAAAGAAAAGGCAACAGGAAGTAGATGTGTTCTAATTAAAACCTCAAGTTGAAAACTTCCTGCCTCTACTCCTAAGTGTGTGTGTATGTGTGTGTGTGTGTGTGTGTGTTTATGTGTGTGTGTGTGTTTATGTGTGTGTGTGTGTGTATATGTGTGTGTGTGTGTATATGTGTGTGTATGTGTGTGTGTGTGTGTGTATATGTGTGTGTGTGTGTGTGTGTGTGTGTGTGTGTTTATGTGTGTGTGTGTGTGTGTGTTTATGTGTGTGTGCGTGTGTGTGTGTGTGTGTATATGTGTGTGTGTGTGTGTGTGGTGGGGTGTGTGTGTGTGTGTGTGTGTGTGTGTGTGTGTGTGTGTGTGTTATAAGCCAGACTTCTTTATTCGTCCTCTTTTAATAACTAAACTCTGTTCCAGAGCTTTTCAGCGTGACGACACGATGGAACAATCACTGATGTAGTTTAGTGAACGTGTTTCAGTCGAGAGCTTCCGATGTATGAACGTGTGACAGGAGGGCTGAACAATATTCAGACAGCCCTGCTCCTCCATATGGAGCTCATCATAAAGACCCACATTAATGATGTCACTGTCCTCTGACCTCTAGTGACCTGACATCCGTACAGCACCTTTATGGGAAGCCAGAGGGACGGTGAAGCCTAGCACACGCTCCCAGCACATGCTCCCAGCACACGCTCCCAGCACACGCTCCCAGCACACGCTCCCAGCACACGCTCCCAGCACAGGCCCAGTTGAGATGGACATGGAGCAAAGCCCTGGTGTGTTCGATGGCACCAGTTTTAAATAGAATCATTTTCATGTCATTGATTTGTGTTTGGAGAATTAAAGCGGTATCTTCAGAACAGGGTCCACAGCAGGTGGGTCTGTGGTCTGACTTTAGTTTGTTCTTCAGATCAGAATCACACGTTCACCTTTGCATGCAAACCTTATGGAATGATGAATAAGTGAATATAAAGTTTACGGGATGTTTTCATCCATTCTGATGGCTTTGACTCTGATTTGATTCATTCAGAGTCAGAACACGAAACCAGTGTCGGCCGACCCCGGGGGGGTCAGCGTGGCAGAAGGCTCCGATGTGTCGCTACACAAAGGTATCAGCTTCTGAAGCTAATCTGGAGAAATGTCATCCTGTTGTTGAGCAGCAGCCAAGAACAGCAGCGTCTGTCCCGGTCCTGCTGGTGGGATGGGGGCTTGTTGTGGCTGCTTTGAACGCTGCCCAGGTATCCTTTTACTTCATGACTTTGTGGAAAAGCACCAGTTTTTTTTTACCACTCTCAGCGGTAAATGAGTTATTAGCTTTGACATATATCACAGTACTAGTGTTTGTTTCGCTTCATAGAGGTTATGACAGAAATCTTCTTTAAGTGATCCATTCAGGACGCTAACAAAAGAAATACTACAGGAGTCTTTGTTAAGGATGTAAATGTCTGAGACTCACCCACTGCACCTCCGTCACCTCCTCCACCTTCGGTAACATGATGGCCGGAGGGAGGAGCGCCCCCTGCAGGATGACCTGCAGGTCAGCTTCAGCCAGACCGCTGGACACCGAGTTCACCCTCACACACTTCTCTGTGCGACCCAGGTCCAGTTCCACCAGCATCCTGGGGATGGTCTCTCTGGCCTCCGTCTGCAGCGACACACACACACACACACACACACACACACACACACACACACACACACACACACACACACACACACACACACACACACACACACACACACACACACACACACACACACACACACACACACACACACAGGAAGAGTGATGACGAGGATAAAAGAAAGATCCAGAGTGAAGTCTCTCTTGTGTCGGTAACACAGTAGCACACAGCGCTCTATTCAAACCAGATGCTGGGCCACAAGAATTCAGAGGGCTGGGGGGCTGGGGTGTGTGTGTGTGTGGGGGGAGCGGCCAGTGAGAGGAGAGGGTCTCTGGATGAAATGTGGTCTGAGTTAAGCAGCATTAGGAAACAGCAGCTCAGGAGTCGTCAGGTGGGATCAGAGACTCTGAGTGTTTCCGGACGACCAGAGAGAAGATCTGGAAAGAAAAACTCTCTCTTCTTCTCTGGTGACGTTTATTCATTAGATTCAATGTGGGACATTACAGGTAGTGAAGGTAGTCACTAATGTCACTAATAGATGGTGGTGAACATGCCAATCATGAATACTCACACTGATGGGAACTTGATGACACCTGAATACATCCAGTACTCTGGATCTCCTGGACTGAGAAACACCTGAGAGGAACACCTGAATGAAGTTGTTAGTGGACCAATCAGTGAAGGGTCTGGGGGTCTGAGGGAGAAACCAGTGAAGGGTCTGGGGGTCTGAGGGAGAAACCAGTGAAGGGTCTGGGGGTCTGAGGGAGAAACCAGTGAAGGGTCTGGGGGTCTGAGGGAGAAACCAGTGAAGGGTCTGGGGGTCTGAGGGAGAAACCAGTGAAGGGTCTGGGGGTCTGAGGGAGAAACCAGTGAAGGGTCTGGTGGGTCTGAGGGAGAAACCAGTGAAGGGTCTGGGGGTCTGAGGGAGAAACCAGTGAAGGGTCTGGGGGTGTGGGGGAGAAACCAGTGAAGGGTCTGGGGGTGTGGGGGAGAAACCAGTGAAGGGTCTGGGGGTCTGGGGGAGAAACCAGTGAAGGGTCTGGTGGGTCTGAGGGAGAAACCAGTGAAGGGTCTGGGGGTCTGAGGGAGAAACCAGTGAAGGGTCTGGGGGTCTGAGGGAGAAACCAGTGAAGGGTCTGGGGGTGTGGGGGAGAAACCAGTGAAGGGTCTGGGGGTGTGGGGGAGAAACCAGTGAAGGGTCTGGGGGTCTGGGGGAGAAACCAGTGAAGGGTCTGGGGGTCTGAGGGACAAAATCTTTTGTAAAAACAGAAGTGGATTTGAGTTAACCTGACTTTAGTTGTCTGAGCGCTTCTGGAGACCCCTGAAGGGTCAGAGGTCAGCTCCTGAGACTAAACAGCACTCGCACTAATCTCCTGGAATGCACAACTGTACCTGATATCACCACGACTCCTCCAGCACCAATAAAACACAGTATCATCTACATATCACAGATTTAACAGGGGTCATGTGGATCGCTGGTGTCACGTACACCCCCCCCCCCCTGAATGAGACCAGAGGGACTGTCCCCGTGTGACGAGTGTGCTGGGAGCGTTCACCCTGATACCCCCTCTGATACCCCTCCTCACCATAAGCCACCACAGACCGGTCACCGTATCCATGTCACTGAGAACGGGTGGAGCGTTTACTCACCCATAATTCACTCTTCATAAAGCTGCTACTTGAGGATAGAATTCAGTCTGTCCCTCCCCAGGTCTGAGACCCGATAAATTATCTGTGACAATCGCTGCTCGTCTCTCATTGGTCCTCCTGACTAAAGACACAACAATGTAGAACTGTTCGTGAACGACTCACGGACCCGACGAGTCCTGGTACACCAGCAGTCTGAGCATGTAAACACTCTTCATGACGGGGGGGCTGCTCATCACCAGGACGGAATCACTTTACTCCCTCCTCACAAGTTTTCCTGAACCCGTGTCACGATGGTGAGGTAGACCCTAACCGATCCTCCTTTCATCTCTCGTTATTATTCGGCCCAACTGGACCCCCGTGGGCTCCATGACGGCGAGCGTGAATAAAGCCCTTTGAACGGATGTATTTTACATTAATGGACGGCCGTCCAACAAGTGTCTTCAGACCTCCGTCCACAATCACCCGCCGTCCCACGGCGAGCACTCCCCAACGCCAGCCCGTCTGCTTTGATTTCATCCATCATCTTCATCATTAGAAGCTGACACACAAGGCAGGTGGGCGGACGAGCAGTCAGCCAGGCGCGCTGGGCCGACACACACACACACACACACACACACACACACACACACACACACACACACACACACACACACACACACACACACACACACACACACACACACACACACACACACACACACACACACACACACACAAAGGTTTTCAGGAGCAGAAAGGCTGACCTTCCACAGATGAGGTCAGGTTCTCCACACTCAGCCTGACCGTGATGCTCTACAGAGCGCTGCTATCCGTGCCCAGCGTGGACACTCCCTGGTAGACGCCAATCTGACGTGTTTCTAGCATCACCTTCCTGTCCAGCATCCAATCATTATCACCTTGAAACAAAGCAATGCCAAACATCCCTTTTGAACAAAAGACTCTGGATTTAAGCCCTTCATTCAGTTTGAACTTCTCTCACTAAAATGTGCACAACTCATGCAATATCAGTCCCACAAAACACAGTCTTCACAAACGTCCTCCTTGCTGGGGCTTTGGCATCACGGTGGTTTGCTGCACTAGTGGACTGGAGTGGGCTTGTGGTCTGTCTCTTCAGAGGGTTCTCCCCAGGAGTTTACAGACACAGGTGAGACGTCAGACGGCAGCATCAGCACCAGAGCATTCCATGACGGCAGTGGGTGTGATATGTAGAGCACAGGCTGAACACAACGGTTACCACAACGTTTAAATACAAATGGCCTGCAGCTCATTGTCTTCTATTATGTCCTCTGTCTCTAATACATGCTGCATCATTACACAACACAGCCTTCATCTAACCCTGTCTTCTCATCCTCTTCTATCACACCAACTACCTTCATGTCCTCTTTCACTACATCCATAAACCTCCTCTTTGGTCTTCCTCTAGGCCTCCTGCCTGGCAGTTCAGAACTCAGCATCCTTCTACCAATATATTCACTATCTCTCCTCTGGACATGTCCAAACCATCTCAGTCTGGCCTCTCTGACTTTATCTCCAGAACCTCTAACATGTGCTGTCCCTCTGATGTACTCATTCCTGATCCTATCCATCCTGGTCACTCCCAGAGAGAACCTCAGCATCTTCATCTCTGCTACCTCCAGCTCTGTCTCCTGTCTTTTCCTCAGTGACACTGTCTCTAGACCAAACAACATCGCTGGTCTCACCACAGTTTTGTACACCTTTCCCTTCATTTTAGCTGAAACTCTTCTATCACACATCACACCTGACACTTTCCTCCACCCGTTCCATCCTGCCTGGACACGCTTCTTCACCTCTTTTCCACACTCTCCATTGCTCTGGACTGTTGATCCTAAGTACTTCAAATCCTCCACCTTCTTGATCTCTTCTCCCTGTAACCTCACTCTTCCACTTGGGTCCCTCTCATTCACACACATGTACTCTGTCTTACTGCGGCTAACCTTCATTCCTCTCCTTTCCAGGACAAACCTCCACCTCTCTAGCTTCTCCTCCACCTTTTCCCTGCTCTCACTGCAGATCACAATGTCATCTGCAAACATCATAGTCCATGGAGATTCCTGTCTAACCTCGTCTGTCAGCCTGTCCATCACCATAGCAACAAGAAGGGGCTCAGAGCTGATCCCTGATGCAGTCCCACCTCCACCTTGAACTCCTCTGTCACACCTACACACACCTCACCACTGTCTTACAGTCCTCATACATGTCCTGCACCGCTCTAACATACTTCTCTGCCACTCCAGACTTCCTCATACAATACCACAGTTCCTCTCTGGACACCCTGTCATCAGCTTTCTCCAGATCTACAAAAACACAATGCAGCTCCCTCTGGCCTTCTCTGTACTTCTCTATCAACATCCTCAAAGCAAATACTGCATCTGTAGTACTCTGTTTTGGCATGAAACCATACTGCTGCTCACAAATGTTCACTTCTGCCCTTAGTCTAGCTTCCACTACTCTCTCCCATAACTTCATTGTATGGCTCATCAGCTTTATTCCTCTGTAGTTGCCACAACTCTGCACATCTCCCTTGTTCTTAAAAATGGGCACCAGCACACTTGTCCTCCATTCCTCAGGCATCTTCTCACTATCTAAGATCCTGTTGAACAACCCAGTCAGAAACTCTACTGCCACCTCTCCTAGACACTTCCAAACCTCTACAGGTATATCATCAGGACCGACTGCCTTTCCACTCTTCATCCTCTTCAATGCCCTCCTCACTTCATCCTGACTAATCTTTGATACTTCCTGGTCCACAACAGTCACCTCTTCTAGTCTTTGTTCTCTCTCATTTTCCACGTTCATCAACTCTTCAAAGTACTCTTTCCATCTTCCCATCACACTACTGGCACCTGTCAATAGACTTCCATCCCTATCCTTAATCACCCTAACCTGCTGCACGTCCTTCCCATCTCTGTCTCTCTGTCTTGCCAACCTGTATAGATCAGTCTCTCCCTCCTTACTGTCCAACCTAGCATACAAGTCATCATAAGCTTCTTGTTTGGCCTTTGCTACCTCTACCTTCACCTTACGCTGCATCTCCCTGTACTCCTGTCTACTCTCCTCAGTCCTCTCAGTGTCCCACTTCCTCTTGGCTAACCTCTTTCTCTGTATACACTCCTGTACCTCCTCATTCCACCACCAAGTCTCCTTATCTACTTTCCTTCCAGATGACACACCAAGTACTCTCCTACCTGTCTCCCTGATCACATTAGCTGTAGTTGTCCAGTCATCTGGAAGCACCTCCTGACCACCCAGAGCCTGTCTTAACTCCTTCCTAAAAGTCATGCAACACTCTTCCTTTTTCATCTTCCACCATTTCGTCCTCTGCTCTGCCTTTGTCCTCTTCATCTTCCTCACCACCAGAGTCATCCTACACACCACCATCCTATGCTGTTTGGCTACACTCTCACCTACCACTACTTTACAGTCACTGATCTCCTTCAGGTTACACCGTCTACACCAGATGTAGTCTACCTGTGTGCTCCTACCTCCACTCTTATAGGTCACCCTATGTTCCTGCCTTTTGTGGAAGAAAGTATTCACTACAGCCATTTCCATCCTTTTTGCAAAGTCAACTACCATCTGTCCTTCTGCGTTCCTCTCCTGGATACCAAACCTGCCCATCACCTCCTCATCACCTCTGTTTCCTGCACCAACATGTCCATTGAAGTCTGCTCCAATGACAACTCTCTCACTTCTAGGTCTGCTCTGCATCACTTCATCAAAGTCCAACCAGAATTTCTCCTTTTCCTCCAGCTCACATCCTACCTGTGGAGCATACCCACTAACAACATTGAACATCACACCTTCTATTTCTAGCTTCAGACTCATCACTCTATCTGACACTCTTTTTACCTCCAGGACATTCCTAACAAACTCCTCCTTCAAGATAACTCCTCCTCCATTTCTCTTCCCATCTACACCATGATAGAACAACTTGTAGAAAAATACAAACACAATTTTCTTGGTATCTCTTGAGATCTGAACTGAACCTGATGTGAAATGAGCTATAGTGTATCTCAAGTGAAAGCCGCCTCAGTGAATGTGTACATAATTATTCAATATATGTGTGTATGTGTTGTGTGCATGTGTTTGTGTTTGCAGGTTTCATTGTGGATGGGTTTTGACAGGTGACATGCTACCCCTAAATCTTGTAGAGGTGTGCAGGAGGAGATTGGGGCCTTCCTTCCTGTCAGTTGGAGGCTCCGTCGTATCTGTTGAGCTGTTAGGCAGCAAAACAACACCATCAGCATGGAGAAAGAGGAATTTAAATCCTGTCACCTGCTCGCTTGTTCTGCTTAAAACTGACAGCCGGCTTAGAAACCGCTAATTATTACACACTATTTATCCACTTTAATTAGCTATGAAAAGATCTCATTACCGTGCTTTGGTTACAGCTCATTACAAGATGCAATTTAATGGGTGTTTCTGTTTGTCTTCCTTTTCTTTTTTTAAATCTGAATTCCTGAGGGTATGTATACATTCTGGTAGAAAATGGAGAGCGTGAAACATTCAGTATGTCGACAAGGCCCCTCATTTGTTTTGGAATAATTTAAATTATTTACTGATTTTTCTACATTACCGAATATTTGGCCATTCTTACTAATTCGTGTCTCATTAACATTTTTAGATGCTGAATTCTAAAAAGTAAAATAAAGTGAAAGGTTCACAATAAAATCACATGTGACCTGCTGATGCTCCAGTCATTCACACAGATTCTTGACCAAACACATTTTGCCAGGGATCAAACCACCTGATGGTCTCCTGAGCCACAGACGACCCAGACTCCCTTCTCTCCCAGGGGGAAACACGTTTTTCTCAATGCGTATGAAAAATACAACTGCTGGATGCCAGTGATAGGCTTTTGACACTGGATCACCAGCACCACACTGGACACAGCTTCAACGGGGGGCCTGCAGCAAAGCTTGAACTTTACATGAGGTATTTAAAGAATTATTTGATGATCTTCTATATTAGAACTGTGTGTTAACATTAGAGCGCTGGCTGGACTCTTAAATCCTGTCATTTCAACAGAAAAGCAGCATTTCTTCTTCCCCCTGTGGAATGCACCAACATCTGCTGCACGCCTTTCTTCTCCTTGTCACCTTCTCCATCATCACTTCTCCAACTGGGGTTACTTTCTTAGTGCTGTGTTGCACAACTAATGTAGAGCAGAGCTGTGCACGTTTGCTGCTCTGCCAGTGAAAACACACCCGTGTAACAGGATAGAGAGAGAGGGCCTCTGTTCTCCATGGATCAGCACTTTCAGATTCCTGTCAGCCTCAATCCTCGTCCTGAGCCTGGAGCAGCCCTGAGTCTGTAGCTCCTGATCATTGACCATTGATTACTGTTCAATAAAAAGTTACACATGAGAAAATAAAGTCAGAAGCAGACAAACCCTCTCTGCTCAGGAGGAACGAATGCTATCAACACTCACCGTGTCACACCAAAGGACTTCTATCTATGGCTCACATCCATTAGCAGCCTCAGACACTTTCTCTCATGAACGTTTGCTGTGTTGAACACACCAGTATATAAATCCATGCCTGCATTTAACGTCCATTGATGGATGTAAACACAGTAAACAAATGTTCTGCATCAGAATTCCACTGGATAACATTTTTCCCAGGAGCTTTTTCTGTCAAGGCTTTAGTCATTTGAATCCACTCCAATGGAAAGCAGATCTTCCAGTGGAATAATGCAGTGAGCTCTGAGCTGAGGTCATGTTTCAGTTGACAGTTGGCTGCATAATTTATGTTAAGTTTAAAATCTCTGGTGTCACACACAGTTCATGCGTAGACCGTATCTTATACACTGACTGTGGTAACAGACCGTAATAACGTCCTCCTCTCTGTGTGTGTTTTCTACAGCTGCCTGCCCCCTCACTGCAAACACTGTCCTGGACAACACCTGCAGGTTTGTCTAATGAATGTCTTTTAATTCAATACTAAAGTTTGATAATTATAATCACATCTCTATCATCATAAAAGTCAGATTTAGTGGCTGTGAGCTGAATGAACGCTACACTGAAGGTTGTTCAGCAACAGGCAGATACAAGTTGAGAAACAAGTTTAATCCCCTCCCGACTGAGCTCACAAGTCAACACCATTTCCCCCCTTGTAAAATAACTAAAATCATGTTAATCAATTGGGGGGGGGCAGTGACTCAGCGGTACAGCGGGTCGTCCAACGCTCCCAAGATCGGCGGTTCAACTCAATTACAAAAAAGTCCCAAACCCTCTAAATTATGGCAAAAAAGACGTCTTTTATCAAATAATTACGTTGCATGCTAATAATTATATATAAGATATGGAAACAATGATAAAGTAGGAAAAGAAACACAGAAGTCATGAGAACACACAAACTAGGTCTTTACACAAACTAGGGGCGGCAGTGGCTCAGCGGTAGAGCGGAAGTCTTGGAACCAGACAGCGCCCAGCCATCGGCGGTTCGATTCCCGCTCCAGCCAGACATCTTCGGAGTGTGAGCTGACAGTGGGAGGTGTCAGCTCACCTCCCAGCCACTGCCGAGGCGCTCTTGAGCAAGGCGCTGTCCCCCCCACAAGCTGCTCATTGGGGCGCACCCCCGAAGTTGCGACCCGTCCCTCCACCTCTCTTGTACTCGTCATTAACTGGATGCCTACAGGCCCCTAGTGTGTGTTGTGTTCAGGGGCCTGTATACAATGTTGTGTGTGTGTATTCTGACTAACATATATATATATATATATATATATATGTACAAAAAAACTGGAGTGGAAAACATAATTTCCCCATTGTGTGGTTGAATAAAGGTGGATTATTATTATTAATACTGCACCAAATACAATGAGATCCGGTCTCAATGATGTTGTATCCATCCACCAACACGTGGTAAAGAACGAGATCCGGTCTCATTGATGTATCCATCCGCCAACACGTGGTAAAGAATGAGATCCGGTCTCAATGATGTTGTATCCATCCACCAACACGTGGTAAAGAACGAGATCCGGTCTCACTGATGTATCCATCCGCCAACACGTGGTAAAGAATGAGATCCGGTCTCAATGATGTTGTATCCATCCACCAACACGTGGTAAAGAACAAGATCCGGTCTCACTGATGCTGTATTCATCCACCAACACATGGTGTTGTCCCAAAGGACGACTCGCATCTTTCTAAATTGCTCTAAATCTCTCTAAATGTTGAATGAAAATAGGACCAGAGTGACGGCTCCTATCTCTAATACTCGTGTATTGAACAGGTGGTATCTTGAGGTACTACTGTATTAGAGATAATTTACACACATGTCAAAGAAAAAGCAACAAATCAACTCAATTTAAGCACAAACCAGGGATTTGATATCCACTAACAGGGACTACAAGACATCGGACCTCTGACATGTTTGCGTGACGTACAGTGACCTACAGTGACCTACAGTGGCGTACAGTGACGTACAATGATGTACAGTGATGTACAGTGACATACAGTGGGGTACAATGATGTACAGTGACATACAGTGACATACAGTGGCGTACAATCATGTACAGTGACGTACAGTGATGTACAGTGACATTCAGTGGCATACAGTGATGTACAGTGACAAAGAGTGGTGTACAGTGACTTACAGTGACGTACAATGGTGTACAGTGACTTAGAGTGACATACAGTGGCGTGCAGTGGCATTCAGTGACATACAGTGATGTACAGTGGTGTGCAGTGACTTAGTGACATACAGTGGTGTACAGTGACTTAGTGACATACAGTGGTGTACAGTGACGTGCAGTGACATACAGTGACGCACAGTTTCATACAGTAGCTCGCAGTTGTGTATAGTGGCGTACAGTGACGTACAGTGATATACAGTGATGCAGTGACATACACTGACGCACAGTGTCATACAGTAGCGTGCAGTTGTGTACAGTGGTGTACAATGACGTACAGTGACATAGTGTCGCAGTGACATACAGTAGCATGCAGTTGTGTACAGTGGCATACAGTGATGTACAGTGACGTGCAGTGACATACAGTGACGCACAGTGACATGCAGTGACGTACTGACTGTCCATGTTCACATGTTTGTGTGCACATGTCTTAATGTCTGTGTCTTACAGGTTCACCCTGTGTGTGTGTGCATTGTCTTGTGCTCTGCATGTGTCGGGCACTAGTGTGCGTGTGCAGGCGCATGCTGGTGTGCAGGAGGGGCTCCCCGTGGTGTGGGCTGTGCCACTACGCCATCTGGAGAGGAAATGGAGTGTGAAGTACAGTATAGTTTGGGACCAGGCTCCGTGGCAGCAGCTCAGCAGTTAGTTCATTAGTTCTAAACTTGCAGGGATTAGGAGAGCATCTCTACAGGAGGCAGGGAGGGGGGAGAGGGGGGGGCAAGGAGGAGGGAGGCAGGGACGGGGGAGAGGGGGGGTAGGGAGGGGGGAGGCAGGGAGTCGGGGGGAGGTCAGGGAGGGGGGAAGCAGGGAGGTTAGAGGGCTGCATGTGGGGAGGAGAGAGAGAGAGAAACACCAGGAGGAACACTGGACCGTAGGGCACTAAGAGACAGGGGCAGAACATCAGGGGCAAACAGGCTCACTCTGAGGAGAGAGGAGGAAGGAGGAGAGAGGAGGAGGAAGAGGAGGCGGAAGAGGAGGAAGAGGAGGGAGGATGAGGGAGGAGGAGGAGGAGGGAGGAGGAGGAAGGAGGAGAGAGGAGGAGGGAGGAGGAGGGAGGAGGAGGAAGGAGGAGAGAGGAGGAGGGAGGAAGAGAGAGGAGGAGAGTGGAGGGAGGAGGAGGAAGGAGGAGGAAGGAGGAGGGGGAGGAGGGAGGCAGAGGAGGAAGGAGGAGAGAGGAGGAGGGAGGAGGAGGAAGGAGGAGAGAGGAGGAGGAAGGAGGAGAGAGGAGGAGGGGGAGGAGGAGGAGGGAGGAGGAGGAAGGAGGAGGAAGGAGGAAGGAGGAAGAGGAGGGAGGAGGAGAGAGGAGGGGGGAGGACAGGTGTAGCCGTCAGTTCCGCTCTGGGGTTTCAACCTCCCCCCCCCCACTGATCATACAGATATGATGATATGTGTAAGAGTGTTAGAGCAGTCAGCCTTGTCCCCCCTCCCCCTCTGGGAGGCTCATAGCCTTAACCCCCCTGTCCCTCCCCCCCGCCTCCCCAGAGCAGCATTACTTTCCAGAGAGAACAGACAGGCCATTAAAGCAGTTTATTGTGGGGGGATGAACTGACCTTCATGACAAACCTTTTAGTAATGAATAACCCCCCCATTTAAGGTGGAGGTGAGTGATAATGAAGAGAATTCATGAATGAACATATGACAGGAGGGTTTAATGCCCCCCATGCTAATCCAGTGGGGTAACTAACTTGCACCGGGGTCCTTCAGAGGAATTTAATAGCAGCTAAATTATTCAGTTTAAACCTGTGATGTCAAACCATTTCTTTGTGTGGCTCACAATCAAAACTCACAATCAAACCCACAATCAAAACTCACAAACTCACAATCATACCTCACAATTAAACTCACAATCAAACCCACAAGCAAAACTCACAATCAAATTCACAATCAAACCCACAAGCAAAACTCACAATCAAATCCTCAATCAAAACTCACAAACCCACAATCAAAACTCACAATCAAACTCACAATCAAACCCACAATCAAAACTCACAATCAAACCCACAATCAAAACTCAAAAACTCACAATTAGAACTCACAATCAAAACTCACAATCAAACCCACAAGCAAAACTCACAATCAAAACTCACAATCAAACTCACAATCAAACCCACAAGCAAAATTCACAATCAAAACTCACAATTAAACTCACAATCAAACCCACAAGCAAAACTCACAATCAAAACTCACAATTAAACTCACAATCAAACCCAAAATCAAAACTCACAAACCCACAATCAAAACTCACAATCAAACCCACAATCAAAACTCACAAGCAAAACTCGCAATCAAATTCACAATCAAACCCACAAGCAAAACTCACAATCAAAACTCACAATCAAAACGCACAAACCCACAATCAAAACTCACAATCAAAACTCACAATCAAAACTCACAAGTAAAACTCGCAATCAAACTCACAATCAAACCCACAATCAAAACTCATAATCAAACCCACAAGCAAAACTCACAATCAAAACTCACAATCAAAACTCACAAACCCACAATCAAAACTCACAATCAAAACTCACAATCAAACTTACAATCAAAACTCACAATCAAACTCACAATCAAATTCACAATCAAACTCACAATCAAAACTCACAATTACACTCACAATCAAACCCACAATCAAAATTCACAATCAAAACTCACAATTAAACTCACAATCACACCTACAAGCAAAACTCACAAACCCACAATCAAAACTCACAATCAAAACTCACAATCAAACCCACAATCAAAACTCACAAGCAAAACTCGCAATCAAACTCACAATCAAACCCACATCAAAACTCATAATCAAACCCACAAGCAAAACTCACAATCAAAACCCACAATCAAAACTCACAAACCCACAATCAAAACTCACAATCAAAACTCACAATCAAACTCACAATCAAAACTCACAATTACGCTCACAATCAAACCCACAAGCAAAATTCACAATCAAAACTCACAATTAAACTCACAATCAAACCTACAAGCAAAACTCACAAACCCACAAGCAAAACTCACAATCAAAACTCACAATCAAACCCACAATCAAAACTCGCAATCAAACTCACAATCAAACCCACAATCAAAACTCATAATCAAACCCAAAAGCAAAACCCACAATCAAAACTCACAAACCCACAATAAAAACTCACAATCAAAACTCACAATCGAACTCACAATCAAACCCACAAGCAAAACTTACAATCAAAACTCACAATCGAACTCACAATCAAATTCACAATCAAACTCACAATCAAACCCACAATCAAACTCACAATCAAACCCACAGGCAAAACTCACAAACCCACAATCAAAACTCACAAACCCACAATCAAACTCACAATCAAAACTCACAAGCAAAACTCACAAGCAAAACTCGCAATCAAACTCACAATCAAACCCACAATCAAGACTCATAATCAAACCCACAAGCAAAACTTACAATCAAAACTCACAATCAAAACTCACAATCAAACCCACAATCAAAACTCACAATCAAACCCACAAGCAAAACTCACAATCAAAACCCACAATAAAAACTCACAATCAAAACTCATAATCAAACCCACAAGCAAAACTTACAATCAAAACTTACAATCAAAACTCACAATCAAACCCACAATCAAAACTCACAATCAAACCCACAAGCAAAACTCACAATCAAAACCCACAATAAAAACTCACAATCAAACTCACAATCAAACCCACAATCAAAACTCATAATCAAACCCAAAAGCAAAACCCACAATCAAAACTCACAAACCCACAATCAAAACTCACAATCAAAACTCACAATCAAACTCACAATCAAACCCACAAGCAAAACTTACAATCAAAACACACAATCAAACTCACAATCAAATTCACAATCAAACTCACAATCAAACCCACAAGCAAAACTCACAAGCCCACAATCAAAACTCCCAAACCCACAATCAAAACTCACAATCAAAACTCACAAGCAAAACTCGCAATCAAAACCCACAATAAAAACTCACAATCAAAACTCACAATCAAACTCACAATCAAACTCACAATAAAACCCACAATCAAAACCCACAATCAAAAACTCACAAACCCACAATCAAAACTCACAATAAAACCCACAATCAAAACCCACAATCAAACCCACAATCAAACCCACAAGCAAAACTCACAATCAAAACCCACAATAAAAACTCACAATCAAACTCACAATCAAACTCACAATAAAACCCACAATCAAAACTCACAATCAAACCCACAAGCAAAACTTACAATCAAAACTCACAATCAAAACTCACAATTAAAACTCACAATCAAACCCACAATCAAACCCACAAGCAAAACTCATAATCAAACCCACAAGCAAAACTCACAATCAAAACTCACAATCAAAACTCACAATCAAACCCACAATCAAAACTCACAATCAAACCCACAAGCAAAACTCACAATCAAAACCCACAATAAAAACTCACAATCAAACTCACAATCAAACTCACAATAAAACCCACAATCAAAACTCACAATCAAACCCACAAGCAAAACTTACAATCAAAACTCACAATCAAAACTCACAATCAAAACTCACAATCAAACCCACAATCAAAACTCACAATCAAACCCACAAGCAAAACTCACAATCAAAACCCACAATAAAAACTCACAATCAAACTCACAATCAAACTCACAATAAAACCCACAATCAAAACTCACAATCAAACCCACAAGCAAAACTTACAATCAAAACTCACAATCAAAACTCACAATTAAAACTCACAATCAAACCCACAATCAAAACTCACAATCAAACCCACAAGCAAAACTCACAATCAAAACCCACAATAAAAACTCACAATCAAAACTCACAATCAAACTCACAATCAAACTCACAATAAAACCCACAATCAAAACCCACAATCAAAAACTCACAAACCCACAATCAAAACTCACAATAAAACCCACAATCAAAACCCACAATCAAACCCACAATCAAACCCACAAGCAAAACTCACAATCAAAACCCACAATAAAAACTCACAATCAAACTCACAATCAAACTCACAATAAAACCCACAATCAAAACTCACAATCAAACCCACAAGCAAAACTTACAATCAAAACTCACAATCAAAACTCACAATTAAAACTCACAATCAAACCCACAATCAAACCCACAAGCAAAACTCATAATCAAACCCACAAGCAAAACTCACAATCAAAACTCACAATCAAAACTCACAATCAAACCCACAATCAAAACTCACAATCAAACCCACAAGCAAAACTCACAATCAAAACCCACAATAAAAACTCACAATCAAACTCACAATCAAACTCACAATAAAACCCACAATCAAAACTCACAATCAAACCCACAAGCAAAACTTACAATCAAAACTCACAATCAAAACTCACAATCAAAACTCACAATCAAACCCACAATCAAAACTCACAATCAAACCCACAAGCAAAACTCACAATCAAAACCCACAATAAAAACTCACAATCAAACTCACAATCAAACTCACAATAAAACCCACAATCAAAACTCACAATCAAACCCACAAGCAAAACTTACAATCAAAACTCACAATCAAAACTCACAATTAAAACTCACAATCAAACCCACAATCAAAACTCACAATCAAACCCACAAGCAAAACTCACAATCAAAACCCACAATAAAAACTCACAATCAAAACTCACAATCAAACTCACAATCAAACTCACAATAAAACCCACAATCAAAACCCACAATCAAAAACTCACAAACCCACAATCAAAACTCACAATAAAACCCACAATCAAAACCCACAATCAAACCCACAATCAAACCCACAAGCAAAACTCACAATCAAAACCCACAATAAAAACTCACAATCAAACTCACAATCAAACTCACAATAAAACCCACAATCAAAACTCACAATCAAACCCACAAGCAAAACTTACAATCAAAACTCACAATCAAAACTCACAATTAAAACTCACAATCAAACCCACAATCAAACCCACAAGCAAAACTCACAATCAAAACCCACAATAAAAACTCACAATCAAAACTCACAATCAAACTCACAATCAAACTCACAATAAAACCCACAATCAAAACCCACAATCAAAAACTCACAAACCCACAATCAAAACTCACAATAAAACCCACAATCAAAACCCACAATCAAAAACTCACAAACCCACAATCAAAACTCACAATCAAACCCACAATCAAACCCACAAGCAAAACTCAAAACTAAGAAGTGCTTCAGTTTCTCTAAACTTTGGATCACACTCTCAGCCTCTTGATGGTTAAAACTCATTCAAAATAAATTCTGAATGCGTTTCATTCCCTCGAGAGCCTCCAGGTCATTAACATATTGTTTTTGTCCAGCCAATGGGAGGAGACCCTGACCCCAGCACTGGGGAGGTCCACGTTCCTACTGGACGTCATTTTGAATCAAGGAAAACCTGATATTGTGTCCTAAACTACCCAGCATCCTTCATTGTCCCCACCAGTGAGCACATTGAGAAGATGTGAAACCTGCACACGGACATGTTCACGAGGAACAGGAACACGCCTGCAGTTCAGGAACATGCCTGACTTCAGGTGCTTTTTCTGATTCAGAAGGAAAACGTGCAGAAGAGTAGTTGTTTCACTGGTTTCTGCCGTGACTCTGTTCTGGTCAGATTCTAGTTTTGAAAAAGAACTCGTGAAAATTGTGCTGCATTGATGTTTCCACATCAATGAAACACTGTGTGTGTGCAAATTCTGTAGTCAGATTAACATCTGATAACTTAGTGGACAACAAGGTGCAGCAGCTTTTTCTGCACATTTCCATCCATCAACTCTCATTTTATCAGAGGAGCAGCGTCAAATACACCCCGCAGGACTCTAAGTCAAATAAAAAACAGTTTTCATGCTTAGCAACCAAATACACAATACAAATTCAAATAGTACATTTAGAAAATATTTTGATCTACACACACACACACACACACACACACACACACGCACACCCATGGCTTTCCATTTGCCACAGTGGAGTAACCAGCTGAGTGTGTGAGTGAAGAAAGGGTGGCCGTAGGAAAGGTGTGTTTTGTTATCGAGTAAATAGCTAATTTTTATATTACACAGTGTGAGTTAACAAACACACGATGGGTCACAGGATTTCTTTCACACTGAACCTGATTCTTAACACGGTCCTGTGGCACAAGAAAGAAAAGATGAAATCTGTCCTGATGCCGTTCTCACCCCACGTCAGCAGCATCACCAGGAGCAGCGGAGGTAAGTCAGGGCAAACACCCCACGTCCACTGTTACTGTACACAATATAATGTAGGTATTTCATGTTGGTTATGTAGAACAGCACTGGTGGATGACACAGGATAACCGTGCTGCAGGATGCAAAGGTAAAGGATTAAATCTGAAGCAGTGTCAGTTTATTTTATCGGAATATAAAATTTGCCGTCTGTTCTGAAGCTAACTGAAATGAGAGAAGACACACGTGGAAAAGTCAAGAATAAAGTTAATCACATTGAAAATTATACTCAGAAGTTTCCTGAAAACTGAAATAAGGTCTTATGTTTTATGTGAAATATGTGGGCAGGAGACAGAAGTGGCTGAAGCAGGGCGCCTGTGTTAAAATGAGATAGAGACACGACGCTGTCACAGCTGACAGCTCCTGACTCCAGTCTGAGGTCTCCTGAAGCATCGATGCTGCTTCAGAGCAGCTTCAGAGCAGCTTCAGAGCTGCTTCAGCGCTGCTCCCTCTCAAAGTTTCCCCTACTAAAAGCCAAGGCGCTGACACGCAGCAGCTCCACGGCGGGGTCAGCGTTCAGCCGTCAGTCACACGGCCATCATCTCCTTGTCTTTGTCTGCCACAGGAACGGCCTGGAGCCACACCAATCGTCTTTATTAACATGACTTAAAACCTTTGTGAGGTAAATTCTCACCCTGGCCCCTTCTTTATCCTCTGCTCCAATCACAATTTCATGGGCAGTTCAGCAGAGCCAATGGGGAGGTGGTGTGGGCGGGAAAAGAATGCTTTTAACCTGGTGCATCTGGTGCTTTCCCGCTGCTTCCCCAGTGGGACATGGTCACCTTGTTTTAAAGGACACTCATGGGGGGGCACCGCTGCCTTTATGCCACCATAATGGGGTGAAATGTGCTTATTTCAAACATCTCCCTGAGGTAGTTTTCCTTTCAGTGATTAAGAAAGAGCACCTGTCTGAAGGAGGGGAATGGAATTAAAACAATTCAGGATCACACAGCCGTGTGTGTGTGTGTGTGTGTGTGTGTGTGTGTGTGTGATTGTGTGATTGTGTGTTTCTTGAAATAACCGTTCACACAAAGCTGTATTTTCTATGATGACACCTGTGTGTATTCCTGTACCTTTTTGCTGAGGGCTACGCCGTCCTCACAGTCCAGGACGGCGCAGTCGACATCCAGAGAAGCCAGTTTCCTCAATTTTCGCTCATCATTACCGGGGCAGTAGAGAACTGCCCTGCGGGGTATGTAGCGCGGCGAGAGGCCCGCGGAGTGATGGCGATGACGCCATGCTTCAGCACACAACTGCCAGGATGCAGGCAGGAGCCAACTGCTGTCTCTGTCAACACAAATATACACATGTATGAGCACAAGGTGCACACGGAGATAGACCAGTCTGCTTTGTGTGTGTCAGAGTAAACATACTCCAGACACACTGCCATCAATCAGTAAATTAACACTTTAGTGAATCATCTGTCATGTGTACACAGCATGGATAATAATGAATGAATGGATAATAAAGGTAGTTGGTCTGTCTGGAGTATCTAGACTCTAGAATCTAGTTTGTGTCACACCTGAGGACAGAAGGAGTTCTCTGCTTCTAGACTGAGAGAAACTTTCACATCCTTTCCTTTGGGAGTTGGGTTTACCCCTCAGCTGTCCATTGAGGTGAATGACAGACGTTTACTCTCTTTGTTGAGAACAAACTCACCCAAACACTGACCACTCATATGCTAATGCAGCCAGAAAGAGAAGTGTGTGATCAGGAGTGACAGTGGTGTCTGCAGCTCAGGCATGTAAAGATAAACTACAACAAATAAAGATTTAAAGAACAGCATGTTCCCTCATTAAAGCTCTAAGAGCCATTTGTTACCAATCTGAATACGGATGGTAGAAACTACTTCACTGAGGATTCGCTTTTTTGGTGAAACATGACCAGATGGAAACAAATAATTAAAAGGATTTAAAGGTCTTGTTGGAGATTTTTCAATGCTTCATGGAGAATTCACCAGCAAAAACTCACTATTTTTCTGTTAATTTTATTGCATGTTGTACAGCAATATCTTTTTACAAACCATCCAAGGTAATTTGAGATGTTAATGTCTTTGAAAAATACGTCTTAAATTGCTTGATTCAAGAAAAGCCCTCTTCCAGATAACAACAAACTCAATCCAGTCCAAGCAGAGATTGAAATCATGCATCAGAAAACTTATAGCAGTGTGTCATCGACACAGTATGTGCAAAAAACAACAAACTAGTTACTGAACACCTGAGATAGTTCTCCATGTTTACAGAATCTGATGGAGTCTATTATTTACATCATTAGTTAATAAGTTGATCGTAAACATGAACGAACATGCATTCAAAAACAATAACAATAATAATAATAATTAATAATTAATAATAATAACAAAGTTAACAGTAGAAATAAATGTATTTTGTCCACAGATCATATCATATTGATCCTGCTATACAAAATTCCCTATTTCTAAAGTTTACATTATCAAACATTAAACATTCTCATTAGTTTATTAGTTAAAACCAGCTTTAAAAAAAAGTGAAAAGGAGTGTTTCTGTTCAAAGGAACCAGAAGTCACCATTTTCAATGTCTGCTATTAAACCTCACCAGACTTTACCAGACCTGGTGCTCCTTTACTTTTTGAGGGTCCATCTTAAATACATGCGCCTGTTGGTAGTGGTGTGGCGCTCAGGAGTTATAATAATACTAATAATACTAATAATAATACTAATATTATTATTAATAATAATAATAATACTAATAATAATATGATTATTATTGATAGTAATAATAACAATAATAATAATAATAATAATAATATTAATAATAATATTAATAATACTAATACTAATAATAAAAATAACAATGATAATACAATAACAATAATAGTAGTAATAATAACAATTATTCCCTTAGGGAAACTTCTTTTTTTCCACTCTAAATATTGACACACATATACTGTATATCGTACAGGCCTGTACGTACACACACACACACAAACACACACACACACACACACACACACACACACACACACACACACACACACACACACACAGACAGCCACAGACACAGACACACACAGACACACACACACACAGACACACGCACACGCACACACACACACACACACACAGACACAGACACACACACACACACACACACACACACACACACACACACACACACACACACACACACACACACACACACACACACACACACACAGACACACACAGACACACACAGACACACACACACACACACACACACACACACACAGACACACACAGACACACACTTGGTCTTTGTGCCTGAGGACAGAGACAGAAGCGACCTCACGTCGGCTCTGGTGTCCTGTGTTCAGGCAGTGAAGGTGAAACGTGAGCCTGTTAGCGCCGCCTCTGACAGCAGCGGCGTTAGCATCAAAACACACATCTGTGTTAACAGCACGAGGCTGTGGCCTCATTCACACAAGACCCAAACTAAAAGACAGGCAGCAACCAGCGAAAGAAATGAACATCTGGCTAAAACGTGTTGACTTCTGGGAGCTCCAACCATCACGTGACAGAGGAAGTATTAACATGTTCTGCTGCTACATATCACACTTCTTTCCACAATGCAACACGCTACACACGGGACCAACATGGTCTGGCTGGCATTGTTCAGCGTGAACACACACTAGTGCTGTGGAGACGTGTCAGTGTGAACGAGGCTTCAGAGGGACGGGGTTACCCCTCTGTTCCAGCCGGATGACTTACTCCCTGTTCTTGCCATTTGCTCTCTTAAAGAGCTAAAGTTGGTTCAATAGCCTTTTAATCCCGTCAACTATGCTTCAACATGCCCTCCAGTCCCAATCAGCCTAATCTGTACTTAGAAATATTGGTTTCTGCAGGCACTTTAAATCAATTCAGGTTTTAGTGAAAGTATGAGGGCCTCAGAGATATTCCAGGGAAGAAATCAGGGTTTGTAAAATGTACAAAATGTTCTGGAGTGGCATTCACGTTCCTGCCAAGGCCAAACAATCCTAATGTCTGCTTCGCCTTACCCACACCCAAAAACCTCCATTTAAAAAAAATGTGCGAAAAAAAAAAAAATCCAACTAACAAACTCATGCTATATCAATGCTGAAGAAAGTGGAAAGAAATCATTCTGTTCTGAAAACATAAAGCTGGAGCTGAAGAATGCAGACACCTTCTGGATAGAAATCAAGCTTGATGGAAAAGACCAAATCTGAACTCATCTTTTCAGTTCCAATGTTTTCAACGATGTCACATTTTTAGAGGAAAAGGTTCTATTCCTGTGAGCAGCGTGTGTTCCTACGTTACTGTTTCTGTTCACTGGCTTCCTTTCTTTTTACATGAAAGGTTATAATAACACAGGCTGTCTGCTACGTTAGCAGCTGTAAAGTGGGGGGACCCGGCCGCGGCGGCTCTGTTTACGGGTCTGAGATCAGAGCTAAGTGTGTGTTAGTGGGTTTATAAGATGCTGAATGGGACTGGGTCTCATTAGCAGAGGACCCACACCTTACGGAAGTGAAGGGGGAGGATGAGGGGAGGATCGGGGGGTGGTGAGCTCAGATGAGCTGACATAATACTACAGACCCGACCAGGGGACAGTATGTCTACTTCAGACAACAAATCAAGAAATGCTATCGGTGGCTAAAGGTTATTCTGACAAACAGTTGGATTTTGTTTCCTTTACGATCCTATGAACAGCCAACAGAACAGATTCTGCACATGTACCCCCACATACAGGGGTATGAAAAGGTTTGGAACCCCTGATCATTTTCCAGATTTTCCTTTATAAATCACTGGTTGTTCAGATCAACAATTTCAGTTAAATATATCATAGCAGACGAACACAGTGGTGTTTGAAAAGTGAAATGAAGTTCATAGGATTTACAGAAAGTGTGCAATAATTATTAAAACTAAAGTAGGCAGGTGCATACATTTGGGCACCTCAAGACCAAAATTACACCAATATTTAGTAGATCCTGTTTTTGCAGGAATAACAGCCTCTGAATGCTTTCTAGAGCTTCCAACGAGGGTCTGGACTTTGGTTGAAGGTATTTTTGACTATTGGTCTTCACAACTCTTCTCCAGTTTGTCTAGTTTCATGGTTACCAGCATGATCAGCACGCTTTAAATCACCACAAATTTTGACAATATCCATGTCTATTTCAGAACATTTACTTGTTCCTCTGCATGAATGTCTTAGAAGAATCTGGACAGCGTTTAGGGTTGCTGTCCTGTTGACCTATCTCTGATTCTGTCTCTGATTCTTAAACATTGTTAGAATCTGCTGATACAAACTGGAATCCATGTGACCTTCATCTTTAACAGGATTCCCAGTCCCTGTACTGGACACACACCCCCACACCGTGATGAAACCACCACCAGATTTTACTGTGGGCAGCGAGTGTTTATTTTGGAACACTGTTTTCTTCATCTGCCATGCGTACCCCCTCCCCCCCCCTTGTTTTGTCCAAACAACTCAATGTTAGTTCCGTCAGTCCAGAGAACCTCATTCCAAAATGAAGCTGGTTTGTCCAAATGTTCTTGAACACACCTCTAGAGACTTTGTGTCCTGTGTGCAGACAGAGCTTCTTCTGCATCGTTCTTCCACAGAGCATCCCTTTGCACAAAGTGCATTGAATAGTTGAACGATGCACAGTGACACCAACTGCAGAGAGATGATGTTGTAGGTCTGTGGAGCTGGTCTGTGGGTTGACTTTAACTTCTCACCAAACGTCGCCTCTCCTTATCTGACATTTTTCTTGACTTGTCACTTCAGGCCCTAACTACAACAGTTCCTGTGTTCCTCCATTTCCTCACTATGTTCCTCTGAGTGGAAACTGACAGCAGAAATATCTGAGCTAGCTTTTTGCATCCTTCCCCTAAAGCATGATGTTGAACGATCTTTGTTTTCAGGTCATGTTGCCACCCTTCAGAGAAGATGCACCAAGGAGGACAACTTACAATTGGCCACCGTAAATACCCTTCCTCATGATTGGCTTCACCTTTGTATGTACTGTAGGTCAAGGGTCAATGAGCTTACTAAACAAACTTTGTGTTCAAATAATTGGTGCTAAAGGTATTCAAATCAATAAAACAACAAGGGTGCTCAAATGCATGCACCTGTCTTCTTTAGTTTAAATAATTATTGCACACTTTCTGTAAATCCTATAAACTTCATTTCACTTCTCAAATATTAGTTTGTCTGCTATGATATATTTAACTGAAATTGTTGATCCAAACAACCAGTGATTTATAAAAGAAAATCTGGAAAATGATCAGGGGTTCCAAACCTTCTCATACCCCTGTAACTATGTCAGAGATGTACTGTCTTGTTTCATCTCCTCATGTGTTACCCTGTCGTGTAAATCAGAAAAGTGCACCAATATTTGTCTACGTAGCAGATGTGTCACTCACAAATGTCGAAGGATCTGAGACGTCACACTACATGGAAGACAACTGCATTAGACTGCTTCATACATGAGATGTGCTAAAATCTAACTTTAACCAAGTACTTAGTTTAGCACAAACCATGATAATGCTGTTCTAAGGCAGTCTTCTCACTAGTGCAAGGTGAAAACATGTAGTTTAAACTGTTCCCATAACATCACTTCCTCTACCCCGTCAGTCCAAAGAAAAAAAGTCACCAAGTTCTACTCAACTTTCCTTGAGTCTAATTTTTCAGTTTACATACAGGTCATCATTTTGTTTTACACCTATTTCTTTGTGTTAAGGAACATACAGGTATATAGCAATTTATTTACACAGCATTTACATGTTTTATTACACCACTAAAAAATAATGGAAAAAAAAATAGAAATGCACTTTGATCAGCAATAACCAATAAGGATTCAAGCAAAATTTGATCATGGATTGAAAACTGGGCCCAAAAACTCCTTTAGATCTCCTTTGTCCTTTAGATAAAATAATGAGTGTTTACCCTTAATCATTAAAGGACAAACTGTCATTACTAGTACAACACTACAGATATATGATATCCTTTTTGAATTACTGTAAAGCATTCACCCTTCAATAACAGTCAAAGCATAATCCCTCGTACTTCTGCGTTTCATCAATCTATTATAAAAAAATGAAAATATAATTTAGTAAAATAAAAATCACATTTAATTAAAATAAATATGAATCAAAGACAGCATGTTGCTGTGAACAATAATTACATATCAATTTAAGTTTATCAAATATGTGTTTTCTTCATAATTGCTATAATATTGTATTTAATCAATGCAAAATGAAAAACAATATACTATTAGCAGGGGCGGCAAGACGGTTCTGGGTTCGAGTCCCACTCTGTGTGGAGTTAGCATGTTCTCCCTGTGTCTGCGTGTGTTATTTCCCAGTTCTCCGGCTTCCTCCCCCCTCCAAAAACATGCAGCTTAGGTGAACTGAGAAGAACAAATTGTCCGTAGGTGTGTGTGTGTGTGTGTGTGTGTGTGTGTGTGTGTGAGTTGTTGTTTGTGGTTCATGTGTGTCTGCGGTGCACTGGCGTGGTGCTCAGAGAGTCCACCGCCTCTCGCCCACAACATAGACCATGTGCTAGTGCAGGGGGACCTGGTTCTTCCTGGTTCATGTGGCTGAAGTATGTCAGCAGGTCCTGAACGGTGAAGACACTGATGCTTTTGCCTGTTCCCCAGACCTTAGGCCAACATCTGGGACATCATGTATCGTAGCGTCCACCTCCACCACAATGGACCACAGACTGTCCAGAAGCTTGACTGATGCCGTGTTCCAGGAGACCATCCATCGTCTCATCAGGAGCATGTCCAGATGTTGTAGGGACAGCATGCGGGTACATGGGGGCCACACACATAAGTTGATCTGCCTACGAGCTTTCCACTTTGACTTTGGGTAGAGTTCTGAAATCGTTCCTCATTGAGCTCATAGGTTTCTACTCCTTCAATTACTTTGACATTATTTTGCTCTCAATTAATTACACTATGGACTTAATAAAGATTTTCAACTTTCAATATTTAACTTACCGACATCTGGGATGTGTGATTTAAGTGTTTCCTGTATTTTCTTTATTTTATCATTCAATCAGCCACAGTAGTCTGAAAAAAATGACTTAGTCCACATGAAAACCCTTTAAATGTCTTTAAATGCATCACATCATTATTTTTTTCCCAGAAATAATTTGCAGTTGATTGTTATTCACATGGCATAGCTTCAGCTATTTTATCTACAAATATGAGTCTCATGTAGGGGTTTATCTGAATATTTTTTTTTAAATTTACAGTAACATGAAGGAATATTTCTATTGATTATAAGAAAATATAGATGATAGATAGCTAGATAGATAAATTAATAGTTGTACTCGTGCTTTAAAAAGACCAACACTCTTCTTAACCCTAGATATTAGATGTTGCCATAGATTCAAAACTATAAATTGCAACAATAGCAAAATGAACCACTTTAGCGCATCGTTGATATACAGTATGTCTACAATTTGCGTACGATATATGAAATAGATTTAAAGTGTCAGAACCCAATCAAATAGCAGAGTTCTACTCTTATGTCCAAATGAGAAAGATGTGAATG
The DNA here is from genome assembly GCF_040054535.1 of Antennarius striatus. NCBI lineage: Eukaryota > Metazoa > Chordata > Actinopteri > Lophiiformes > Antennariidae > Antennarius > Antennarius striatus. Next base: position 22,027,926 of record NC_090787.1, read on the forward strand.
TTAGAAGTTCAAAAACACAAAAAGACACTGTTCTTGCACGTTTGATGGCATGTCAGGAAAAAACAAATGGAAAATCTTTTTTTTGAGCTTCAGTCCAAACAAATAATGTTCACAGGTAGATGGACTGTCAGATAGCATATGCAATACATATACAGTACTGTTAGCTAATGGCTAAGAACTAATTAACTCGCTGCTATCCACTAGATCTCCATACTTCCACACACACTTCCACACACACTTCCAAAAGAAGGAAGGACGGACAAGAACATATTAGAGCTCAGTGAATATCCAACTACGACCTATGATATAATACACTGCTATCGTTGCCAGTGGTCAATACTCTATAATGACTAGCTTGTAGTAACTGCTTCATTATCATGAAATGATGTGGTTATTTCCAGTGGCTCGACTGGCTTCCACCTGGCAGCTTAATAGCCTAATTCAGTTGGTATTATTCATCGTACCACATGAATTATGGCAGATAACAAGAGACCCACTCCAGAAAACAGATCCTGACGACAGGCTCCCTCTCAATATGTAGATTCACACAATTATCTCCAGCATGGTGGTGGAGGCAGAAGCTGTGTCTAAAATGCACAAAATTAAAGATCTGTTTTTCTACCCTGTGATAATCAGCCACTTCTTAATATGCAAACTACATTCTGAGGTCTCCAGTGCTTAAGATTTCAGATTAAATTTGGTGAAAATAGCGATGAATAAAGAATAGGGATGAAATCGATGTTCATGAAGCATAAACAGTTTCACCATCTGCAGAAATCTGTCTGTGGGAGGGAAATTAAATGGTCTAAAAATCATCAATATTTACCTAGCTTGATGTCAACCTGTCTATCTGACACTCTTTTGTGTTTTTGGCAATAAAAAGAGATGAAGCGTTCCCCACACACGGCCCTCTTGCCAGCGTGACGCTGGGTGTGTGTTTTTCTTTCATGCAGCCTCAGGTCTGAGGACACAATTGGATGCCACAAAAAAAATGCTAAAAAATTAACCAGAGACACCAAAGGCAGGGAAAGGAAAGAAATCAAACGCTTGTCCTGTACCTTTTCTCTTTCTGCCTCTTGCTTTCTTTGCTTGCCCTCCAGCATTTTGAAGTTTGGAATGAACACTCCGTTCCCTGAAGATCAGATTAGTAGGAAGCCTCAGAGTTTACTTGGAGTTGGAAACTATTGGACTTATGATCTGGTTGATGATTTATTTTAAGAACAGACTGCCCTGTGCATTCGAGGAAGAGCTGGGTGATAACTTCTGTGTCTGCTCATGTGTTCCTCTGTCGTCATAAAAATATAACACATCACATTGAGAAAAGATGAGGATTTATCCAAGTCTAATCTAACTCCTCAATTAATTTAATTAATTTCAAGTTTGTTACGTAATTTTTAAACTTAATTTCATTGGTCTAAGTCATCATTGTAACTATCTTTCCTTTTCCTGCTTTGTAAAGCTAATTCCAACACTAATGCCCCTCACCATCAACAATTTGCCTGCCGTCTCCTCACATCTTCCCCCCCTTTCTAGTCTCATTACTTTTGGTTTTTATGCCTTAATCTACACAACAAGGATGCATCTCTGGTTATCTCCAACAGCTAATGTCTGCCTTTCTGTAAGCCGTCAGGCTGACCAGCGTCCTCCCAGCACACAAACCAGGACACAATGATTTAAGACAAGGCAAGATTTTAATGCCCACAGACGACAGCGCTTTCTTGTTTTGTCATCCTTCAGCATAAAACCAGTGACTTCCCGCCCCTCTTTGGAGGAGTATGTCTTTATCAAAATCTCATGTGATTCAAAGCTTAAAATGTAAAGGACACAAGAGCAATCATTCGTAAGAATTCCCGGCTGGAGATGACAAAGTTTTCTGTGTTTATTGTCTAAGCAGCTGTCTCTCTTTCTTTCCCTCCTGCCTGTCACAGGCAACTCAACACAATAACTGAATAGAATTCATTTCTACAAATAATACAATTCAAAAATTTTGGACAACATTATGCTTTAGATCACAGTAAAAAAATAATGAATATATCATTAAAAGTTAATTGAGAGGGGAGCACAAGAAGGTCAAGCAAGTCACTTCAGTCGCAGGGCATGAGGGGGTTAGCTTTTAATTTAGCATTTTTATTGACTCTGGCAAAACAAAATGAGCGGGCTCTGTAGGATTGTGCACTCTACATTGGCCTTTCAGGCCTTCAGAGTCCCATTGTAATACTTTGAAGAGAATGAAAGGAAACCCCACTGGTGGAAATGCAGTGGAACAGCCCCACAACAGGCCACAACTGTTCCCTTATGCATGAAAGGCAGGGACATAAAAGACAAGATGGACTTCTGAGGTAGGGCCAAAAACAAAGGCAACAAAAGTGTTGATCACGAGGGGATGACACGACTCGTCTCGGCAGAAGGAGCAGGAAGAAAAGGGGCAGGGGACAATAGAACTCCCCACCAAATGACATGTTGAAGAATTGAAAAATCCACACAAGAAGTGTCTTCTCAATTGACTAAACCCACAAGAGCGGGGTGACTGTCATCTGGACCTGGCCAGTCTGAAGGGGATGGACTGTAACAGCCAACATCTTTTCTCCCTGTAACTTTCTTTGCCCAAATCTGTCCCTGTTTTGGCAGAGTCGGAGACGCACTGAGGTGATGGCTTTAGTCTGGGCACACCAAACTGAAGCCAAGCCAAACCAAACCTAATCAAAGCGTGGTGGCTTCCGCTCCTGCAGCTTTCATTTTGATCTGTTGGCTGTCTGCGTGTCTGATCCGTTTCTGTGTGAGTCCTAAACACAATTATGCTGCTGCCTAACCTCCATGGAAACAGTCAGACAGACAAAAACATGTTGCTCTCATTCAGAAAGGATCCTTGTTTGAGGGACACAGTGTAATGACTGCTGACATCTGAGCCAATGTTTCAGAAGTCATTCTAAATAATGCTTCGTTAATAAGAACGCTTCCTGTTGATTTTACACGCTTGGCTTCCAAGCTGGGAACAACAGAGTTTCTTGTGTTTCCCACTGTAGAAAATTAACATTTTTCTTTTTACCACGATGAAGCAAACACAGCAATATTTTCTATGGGTGGGAAACCTAAAATGGAAGGGTGGGCAGAATTTAATCCATCAATGTTGATACATCCACCAAGGACAGGAATTTGTCTGATAAGATAGTAATTATGGGAAAAACAGCTTCATTTTGCTCACACCAATGACTTCTGCTCATTTTTTCACCCAAACATTTACATGATAAAAAGGCTTGTTCTCGTAAATGACGGCCCTATACCTCTAAGGAAATGGTGAGTACTACCACATGCCGAATAGCGCACTCCACAGGTGAAGGCCCTCCTTCATGATAGCCTAAGGCCTATCCTACAATTCTTCACACATACCCACAGGCCCTTTCACTGACCATCACCCTGTCTGATTAATGGATAGATGCTGTAATTGATTAGTGAAGAGGAGGTGGGAATAAGAACACAGGTCAAACGTCAATAATGTCCCCCTAACAAAGGCGGAAAACGTATCAGTGATAGCCTGCAGCCAGACCTCTACCCATCAAAGCCTGGCAGGGCTGACATGAAGGACCAGGCCGACTATCCAGCCTGCCTTGCCCTTCCTCCCCAATCCTCCTTTTCTTTTGGTAATGCTCTGTTTAAGTGACAGGAACTATTCTGGGAGCTGCTTGTCAGCTCACCTTCATAAAACGAGCCATAAAGCAGCAAATAACAGGCTTATACGGCTTCATTATGCTGCCTGTGCTGGATCACAGCCCTGGGCTGAGGGCTGAGGGGGGTCCCGGGGTGTGGAGAGGAGGGGAGAATGTTGGCAGGACAGCCGAGTTCTCGTGGAGGTTTGTTGCCCCTCCGCTGTCACCATGTCCATGTTTGCTCAGGATACACAGCCACTTGACCCCCCACCCCCAACACTATCTTTCCCAAATCCAAAGCAGGACAAACAAAGTGTTATGTCTCACTTAAGTAATGCCACTGTAGATCTGAGTTTTTTATTTTTCCCTCCTGCTGAATATATTATTCTGACAAATGTAAATATGCCGTGCCTTACTGAAAAATAGACTTTTTTGAGATAAAAGTTGAGACATTGAACAAATATATCTAACACCAACCATGATGGTGGCTCTAAACCGTTAAACACTATGAATGAGGAAAGCAGGGCCAGATGGAGCATGCATCTGCGACAGTAAACCTTTGGCCATGGCAGGGCTGGACGTCAGAGATATTCTCATTTATTTCATGCAAATATCTCTGGGCTGTTTTGCAGCCTGACAGTGGGGGCTGAGAGGTGGTCAATATCTCAGGCTCGGGCTCCAAAACATTTCCCCGGCTTTCCAGAGTCAGCTAGTCCCTGACAGAGAAGTCACCAGGAGAGCACCAGTGAAGTGAGTGAGTGTACTTGTGTTCATTCACGTCCATGAACCCATTCCTCCTACAGTACTTGTTACAGTACCTGTTACCAAGCAGAAATTCAGCCCTTTCAGGAGATTAACCCTTGAAATCTAGCTTCCAAAGAGCAACATGTATCAGGAAATGTAAGATGGGCAGTAATAGTCCAACAATGATGAGGCCTCCATTATGTTTTTTATAGCTTTGACATGAACTCTTGATAGTGCTGCTGTTGTTAGTAAGTCGTATATGCTGCATTGAAGGGCTGCTAGACATCTGTCAGGGAACTCACTATGATCACCAGAAGTAACAGTGCTCATCTGCCCCTTTCCCCACTCCCAGTCACATTGATACCAACGTCTTATCTCTGTAGTAAGGCTGTGAGGCAGCTGTACAAGTGCCCTCAATGTGATCATTGTCCGGTTAATAGTCACTTCCATCAACATTAGCACACTAACATGTTATCCAGAGGGGAGACGCTCTATTGTGTGACTGATACTTGTTCTCTGAGGAGAGGTTTTCAGTGCAGGGATTCCAGTTCACGGGAGAAAAGAGGTGGAGGAGAGGTGGCGAGCTTCCTGCACAACTCATGTCACTTGGTCTGTTTTCACTGGCAGCAGAGGGAGAAAGAGCGTCACAGAGACAGGGAGGTTTGATTGGTGTTTACTTTTAAGCAGTCTCTCAACCAATAGAAAAGACAACTGTCCTCACTTGATCTACCGACCCTGGCTATATGGGCAACGACCAGACATAGGTCACATGGCCTAAATAATCTCACTTTGTTATAAACACCACATAAAAACATATTGTGGGTTGTGATGGGGTTGATGTAAAGACAGTGACACGTGAAGATATAGCGATTGTGTTTGGCTAAAGGCCAGAATGATTCAAGTGTGTCACCATATGGGAACATGCACCCAGCCACATACATCCGGACTGTAAAACAACATTGCCATCTTGAGCCCCCTGCATCACTTGGGCCATCTGACACTGTGGAGCCTGAACGCATTACGACTGGCAGGGTGGCTGCACACTCCAGCTCCACTGGCACAGTTACATAACCCTCCATGATATCAATGCATTACTACCGCAGGTGAGAACACTGCTCACTTCTCAAGTACAGTGCAGTCATTTACATCATAGATAGTGTCACTAGTGGATGTCAAATTGAATTATCTAGACAGCAAAACATCAAATGATACACGCTGGAAGAAGCCTGTCATGGGAAAGCAGGATGGATTCCTCCTCACTGAATGGATTCTTTAAAGATTTAGTCTTGTGTTAGATTAGATGATGCATGAATGACTCTACAGGTGTCAAAAGGCCTCTGGTGGTGAAGAGCAACTGATGGGAAGAGAGGGGGGATGAAAACGAACGGGAGATAATAAAGGGCAAGGCTGAGTCTGGCTTAAAAAAACAGCAGAAAAATACAGAGCGGTGAGCGTGGTAGAACGGCCATGCTAAGGGATGGTCTTTTAACTAGCACAAGATCGGACAATCTGGGCTGGGGTGTGCTTAGATGAGACCTGGATGCGGATGTGACTGGTACAGTAGATCAGATGGTACATCAGACTTTTAGGATGGTTGGCTTACGATGTGATATGCACCGCGTCTGATCTCTTGCCCCCACCCATCCACCCATGCGGGCCCAGACACAAACACGCCCCTGTACCCCTCATCAGACCTCAGTAAGAAGTCTAACAGATGGGTGTACTGGAAAGATCCACTCAGGAGACCAAAAAATACTAAGGCGCTGTCGGTCTGACGTTTGGAGTTGGAGGGAAAGGACGACCACAGAAACACAGCAGAGAAAAACGGACATCTGTGGCATTTGTCTTATTTCCTCTCTAGTGGGGCATTTTTGGACCATTTTCATTTAATTAATGACACCCCCATTTTCTCTCTCTACCACACACACGCACACGCACACACACACACACACACACACACACACACACACACACACACACACACACACACACACACACACACACACACACCAACTTATTGCCTCCTGTCTCCTCCTTGTAAGTTGCCTGTGCCCCCAAGTGGTTGAAAATGAGAACTGCATCATCTTTAAATTTGCAAACAAGAACAGTAGCCAAGACCAAACTCAATAAATAAAACTTTACCTTTAAGTTGTATTTTCATGTTGCACGTTCAGTTTAACTGAATAGTCAGTGTACTTGAAAACATAAGATTAAGTCTAGCTGCTTAAATATCTCTTTCATATGAGCGAGTGTTTCTTTTCTTTCTCAGGAATTCAAGATCAATCCTGCCATTTTCCAACATGAACAGAAGTAGTCCCAAAAGAATGGAAATCTGCTCTGCAAGTTTCAGAAGATGCTTTAGTTTGGCAAATAATGTACCATCAAATTGGTAAGCAATTTATTCATTTTAAAATAAGCATTAAATAATCAAAATATGAGGTGACATCTGTACACTGCCAATATGCTGTGAGTTTGAGCTTCTCCTAATTTCTCTGAAGGATAACAAAGACATTCTATCACTGTTGAGACTTTTTAATTTGAAGGGGAGACTTTTTACATTGAAGTAATGAAGCCAATGCTGAATATAGAGTTGATATGACAGACAAGTCATTCTTTTACCCAAAAGGGATGTTTTTTGCCCTTACTTCTGCCCAGCCCCAAGCCTTTAATTAAGACTGGCTTAGGCCCTATTGATCCTGACACACCAGGAAGTTTCTTGAAAATCTGACTGCCAAAACCATGGAAGCATTATATAGGCCACAACCCCCTCCCATAGCAGCCCACAGCCCCTCCCTACAGTCCACATTAAAAGGATAGTTAGCTGGAAGATGGGAGCCCTTCTGGTTGGTCCATGAGACCTCGCATGATTAACGTATGGCTTCACATTCAGCATTGTCAAGCGTTAAAATGATCAATATCTTTCTTACACACAATGCTTAAAGCGGCATTTAATCTACACTGAAAATGGTTAAAACATAGTAACATTACTAATTTGATAATATTAAATTCTTAAATTGGCTTACATTTATCAAGCAAACGCAGGCATCCTCACTCTCTCCAATGACATCAACAACACATTTGGTGTAAGTAGGAACCAGGACAGACACACACACCCTTAAATTTAAGATTGCATTTTACATCAGCAGAATTCTCTGATAATGTTAATATACACAGTAGTTCACTAAAAACATCTTGTAGTTTATGATTTAATGTTATTAAGATCATTGGTTGGCTCATATCTAAGTGTAGAAATTTGGAAAATGCTCGTTTTTGAATGAAAACACATCTGTGTGAAATACAAAACTTTTTATTTCTACTGAAATCAGCACCCAACTCAGTTCTTGATGATGTGATCACTGAAATGTTTTCGTGTGTCTCAGCTCAGTATCACCTTAACCTTTGTGTGAGTAACCTACAGCAATGGTCCCCAACCTTTTGCACACCACAAACCAGTTTAATATCACACTATATTTTTAAGGTGTGCTGGAAAACAATATAAAATGATACAACCTGCATAAAAACTGGTATTTTGCAGCTCTCTTTATTTTTGAAATCACAGGTTCTTCTTCTGTCTCCTCACTGGCTCTTTTATCAGGTGCAGTTGGTTTACTGTTTCTTTTGCTAGCTTGGGAGTTTCAGTTTAGCAGTAATGTATTCTGTGTTACCGGCAGGAGCGGGTTACCTGCCTAAGAAGGTAGTCAGGTAACTGTAAAGAGTCGTAGACAGATGTAGTAGAGAGAATCCAGCACTTTGCTTCTGTTCCTGTCTCAAAGATCTTGGCTGTCTGAATTTACATGGATCACAAAAATGACAAATCGATTTCACAAATTGTACCCTCACAATATAACTTTCACACAACAACCTGAAGGTCTCGGGTGTGTCTAACAGCTGAATGTCTAGATTTACCCAGCTTTTTCAAGGTGTGACTAGTGTACCGTTATCCATACATACAGTATGTTCCATGGAAATGCAATAATGGCATAATGTAGGTCTATTTTATTCCACCTCTGTGACATCCATATAGATAGAAAGATAATTGAATTAGTCTTTTGTTTGAATGTGACATTAATAAGTAGGATGGGGCTGTGAATTTGTAAGACTCTATTATGTATGCGGTTCAAAACAAAAGACTTGGGAATCAACAAGTAGAACTAAACTCACATTACTCAACAAAGAAAAAAAATCTTCAAAGTGTAGAGACAGAATGTTTGGAAGCTCTTTGTCGTCCAATTAGAGGATGAAATCAACCGTCTTGTAACAAGGAAGGTACATTTTTTTGTGTAATGTTTGTCCATCCACCCATTCTCCCATTCTGTTATAGATCTTCTTTTGCTAATGGATTGATGCTTACAATTTAAAATTACACACTAGAACAGTGTTGACGTTTTATTGTCTTAGACTTGGTAGGGAAAGGATTTCATTGCAGCAATCTCAAGAGGTTTTAAGACTGACCTGCTAGAGAAGAGGTCCAGTTTAGCTGTTACTATGACGAGTGAACAAAAAAAAGGTGTACAATGCAATCAAATACAAGTCCCATTCAGTACTGTACTAGCACACATTTAGAACCATCCAGCATTTCAAACCTGGTCAGATAGCATGAGATCACCAGCATCCATCCCTTTCACTGATGTGGATGGACACATGACCCTTCTCTGAACAGACAGGTTTGGGCTATTTTAATCATGAACACTAATTATATGAATCCTGTATTAACACTATGGTAGATATATGTAGGTCCTCTTGACCTGTAAACATAAATTGCATTCTACATGAACAAATGTACAAAGTATAAATAGTTATGACATTGTAAGTCCTCAGAGAATACTGCTCACAAATCATTATGTGACTAACACAATACAGCAACATAGCAAACTAATTTCCTTACAGCTAATAGAACTGACTCACATTCAGGGTTTCATCAGCAGCCTGTTATGTTCTGGCAAAACTCTCTGAATACATGTCTTTTTTTTTTCAGACCAAAGGAGTATGAGAGATTTTAAATATAAAGCCACACAAAGAGAAACAACACTTTTCTTTTCCACATTAAACACAATAACATTCCACTCCAATGGCTCAGGAAAGGAACAAAGGCTGACAATGAGCTGCCGTCATCTGGGCTGTACAGCTGATGCAGCACTCCTAAAGGTGGTGTGGAAGTCTACGAAACATTCAGAAACATAAATACTGCTCCAGCCACAAAGTGGAAAGATTGGGCCCTCGCTTAGCCCCTGTCTCCATTACAGGTGTGGTCTGGGTGGGAGTGTGCAAAGACCAGTGCCCCTTCCTTCCCTTACTGGGAGGATCATGGAAAGTCAATATCAGATTTTGTACTTGGCACCAATGCGTTCCAGGACCAGACAAACTGAGAGTGAAGGCCTCGTATATGTTGTTAGTTAGCCAATCAGATCCAACCACGACAAATGTAACTTCACAATAAATCCATCAAAATTATTTTTATTCTCCACAATGTAATTCACAAGAAACACAGTTAAACCAATCAAAATGTATTATTGATATCTTCTTCTCGAGTAACTACGTATCATCAAATGATTCCAGTCCATTGTTGGATGCATTGTCTGGCACTCGGGGTTAGATCAGCTAGGTCCTCTTGGGTGCAAGAAGTCGGAAGGAGTGGGCAGACAAGAAGATGTTGCGTGGTCTGATCCTCTCCACACAGCCAAGAGATGTCGCCATTCTCATTAAACCCCCACTTTGTCAAGTTTGTTTTGCATCGGCCGACAGCAGTTCTCAGGCTGTTACGGCAGGACCAGAGAGGCCATGCTTCACTGGCGCCAGATGGAAGAGATTCGCATGGCCTGGTAGAAGACACTGTGTGTAGGGCATGGGTAAGGTGTTCTGTCCACAGAGTGACACGCTGCTTGTCCGGATTTCTGTCCAGAGCCTCTACAGAGCGCAGGAAGCTTTGCCTTGACTTTAGCCTTTTTGCTGTTGGCTCTTGATTGTAGAGTTGGTGGCGGGTGGGATGCAACTGTCCTCCAGATGCTTGGTGGAGCGATCCCGCTCAGTAGGTATAGGTCATCAACCTTTGTAGGCTTCAAGCAGCCAGTGACAGCACGGCAAGCCGAGTTTAGCACAGTATCAACCCTGGTGGCATGGGCTGATCTACACCAGACCGGTGATGCGTACTCCGCTGCAGAAAAGCATAGAGACAACGCTGTTGTACGCACTGTCTTGGCATCAGCACCCCACTTTGTGTTGGTAAGCTTCCTGAGAATGCTGTTCCTTGATGCAACTTTAGCTTTGGTCTTTGTGATGTGTTCCTTGTAGGTGAGAGACCTGGCAAGTGTCACCCCTAGGTAGACTGGATTTGAGATGTACTGTAGCCTCTTCCCGTACCAGCTGATCTGTAGCTTGCGATCGGCTTCCCTGTTTTTCAGATGAAATGAACAAATTTGTGTTTTGCCTGGGTTGGCCCTTAGGTGGTTGATGGAGTAGTAAGGGATGAGCAGGTCCAGTGCATTTGAAAGGGAGACTTCACCTGCTTCAAAGGTACTCTTCTGGGAGGCAATACACAAATCATCAGTATAGAGGAAACGTCTTGTGTCTGGTTGGGTTGGTTGATCATTAGTGTAGATGTTGAACAACAGGGGGGCGAGCTCACTACCTTGAGGGAGTCCGTTCTTCTGTGTCCTCCATCTACTCCGACTACCATTCAGGTCTACAAAAAATCTGCGATTTGATAGCATATTGCAGATCAGCTGGGTGAGCCTGACATCTGGCGTCATCTCATGCAGTTTCCTGGTTAGTATGCGGTTGTTGACTGTGTCGTACGCTGCAGATAGATCAATGAATCCAGCACCTGTGATTTTCTTCTTCTCAAAACTATCCTCAATGAACTGGGTTACATTCAGCAATTGGCCTGTGCATGACTTCCCAGGTCTGAAGCCTGCTTGCTCTGGCATAAGTAAGTCATCAACAAAGGGAGCTATGCGATTCATGAGGAGGCATTCAAACAGCTTGTACATGTGGCAGAGCAACAATATTGGTCTGTAGCTCTTTGGGATGGCAGGATTTTTGCCAGGTTTCAGTAGGGCAATGACTCTTGATTTTCTCCACATCTTTGGGATCATGTTGGAGGCGACACATTCATTTATCAGACTGAGAAATTATTGATGTGACTTAATGACAATGACCTTCCAGCAGGATATGTTAATCTGTTCTATTCAAAGTAAGTATGTTTGTAAGTCTTGGGATACAGCAAAATTAAGAAAAAAACAATCATCAAACATTAGCTACTAGAAAATTAGACTGAAGAATAGTTTGTTTTTTTTTAAATCCAAGCCAAATTCACAAATTTGAAGTCCTTTCACACAAATGGGTGAAGCAGAAATCTCATATACATATCAGATGTAGTGACACGGTGGTGCAGGGGGTAGCACTGTCACCTGACAGCAAAAAGGTTCCAGGTTCCATTCCTGAGTGTGCGGACAAAAAACATACAACTACACGTAAACTGCATGTTTAGGTCATACATACGGACTAAAAAATTGCCCATATGTATGAGCGTGTGCGTGAGCGATTGTCTTTTGTGTGGCCCCACAATGCGACCGTGATGTAGCACACGTCTCACCCCGAGGAAGCTGGGATAGGCTCCAACAACACCCATGACCCCCAAGGTGCAAAAGTGTCTGAATACCAGACAATTACAGTTGTTTCATCTTCAAGATGATGGATGGGTGGATGCAGGAATACAGAAACTGATTCCTGCTACATCAGGGTGAGCAGCACTAGCGTCGGACAGCGTTCCATTAAAAGTAAATGTGTATCGATCACTGCAGATTTTTGTGTCTGGCTCAAATTAAAAAATACCTATCAGCCCCATCTCAAATCATTATTATAACTAACTTTAGGGGATCTATGAATGTCATACAGATAGAACCCTGAGGAACTACTACTACTGCTTCAAAGGGAGTTCATACTTATGGGCTGGAAGTGTCACACTGAGCTGACCAGAGAATTCACAACGTTTTCCTAAATGGTGATTTCTGAACACAACAAAAAAGCTATGACATGGTCAAATGCTGTGGACACAATAAAACCAACCTCTGGACAGAATTCAGGCAGCAAGTGAATGTGTTAGGTAAAGAAATATTCCACTATGAAGTGAAAAGTTTCCTGAACACAGTGCATGATGGGTGTTGGCATATTGTTCCTGGAAATGTCTGCTGACTGACACGAGGGCATGACGGCTGACATGTGGCAGACATCTCTGATGTAGCCTCATTACTAAAGTGTTTATGACATTCTATGGAAAGTTTTAATCTACCCTGCTGCTGCAGAATAACGTGAATAATTTGTGAATAACGTGGTTCAGATTTCAACGACACAAAGCCTTTGTGTTGTTGAAGTCAAACTCAAACCTCTGTAAAGCAGATGGGGGCGACTGGGGTTCTGCTCCAGGTCAGGCCTGGACGCTGCCTTGTCCCTCTCAGCATTAGGGTCTTACTTCAAAGGAGCCGTATTGCTGTCACGTTCCCTCTGAGGAGAACGTAATGGAGACCGGATGCTCAGGCTTACACTCGGTCAGACCAACACAAGGACTAGAGAGAAAAAATGCTTTGAATGCTACCTTGTAAAAGGAAGAGCTCCTGTCTGGGCTTCCTGGCCTCTCCACTTCACTTCCTTCCTGAGAAGGAATGCTGTGTCAGAGTTTCTTAATTCATAAGGAATGGGTTCTTCTCAGATGCCCCATCACTAAAGGCAACAAAACTGAGTTCTCCAACCGGAGAATTTAATCCCATCCCATGGATTGCTGCAATGACTTTAAGTGTAAAATATGCTCCACTGTCATTTTATTAAATACCAATACAGTGTATTTCTGAAGCTATTGTAACATGCAGTATGTCATTACACTCCTAGACACAAAAGAAGCTTTCTTTTCAGGAGTCCTACAGTTACAGGATTACATAAATGGTCCTGTTAGCATTTTGCACACCAGTTAATCTAATCTAAACAAGGAGAAAGCTTTGATAATATGTTTTTTTTTTCTTCCTCCATCTTTGCTCTGGGTAACTCAGCGTAACACAAGGTCTCTACTTTGACTGTGGCTTCATCCTGTATTTTCCAATTATCACCTTTTAAGGGCCAGCTGGGTGCATTCCAAACCATCAGGGGGCAATTCCATTTCCATTGCTCTGAGACAAAGTCATTCTTAAGTACTTTCATTCAAAAGTTTTTAACCATCTAAATATATGCTATAGCTGCAGGTAAATGTTATCTATTCTTATCTATAGTGTCAAACTGAAAAAAGATGCACTTACTTTTAACTGTTCTTTTGCTGACCTAAGTTAACAAAAAAAAAAACATCCACAGTTTTAAGATAACAAGTTTGCTTTAAAAACACAGCTTGACCCAAACTTTCTCATTTGAGACTAATCAATGCAACTCTCCAGTGAGTGTTTAGCTCTGTTTACAATTACAGCTCATTATGCTGATTTTATTCTTCTTTTTCCATTGACTTGATTTTTAAGTAGCTCCAGGAATATTTTACATCTATCTTATTGTGGTCTATTTTTTCTGCCCCTTAAAATTCCTCACAATCAGAAAGCCTTTCCCCTTCTATTAAAATGGCCATTGCATCCCTGTGTGCGTGTGTGTGTGTGTGTGTGTGTGTGTGTGTGTGTGTGTGTGTCACTTGGAGGTGCAAGGGGGATAGCTGTTCCATTTGCTTTGCACATTAATGAACACTGCCCTCTCTGCCTGCCTTTAGGCTCTCTTTCTTAATTCTAGGGCTGTTCGCTAATGTAAAACTGTGTTTGATTTTTCCTCTCCGCTCCCTTTCAGACTGCATATAGCAGCATTTAGCTGTGAATTAATTTTCATGTTTGGATATACCCTGCTGAGGTGAGATGCCGGTGGCGCATAATCAAAATCTGCAACACTACATATGGGTAGAAAGGGCTTGTGGGTATTTTCACAGTGCAGATTTGTAGCTGGGTGGTGAAAACTAGAAGCAGGCTGGGTCTACAGGAACGGGACACCAGGAGCAGGACAATCAGGCATTTAAAAAACAAAAGGACAAATCTATTGTATTCTACTATTATGTAGAGCAGACTAACTTTTTGCAGTGTGCTGTCCAGCTGTGAGTGTAGTTGTGATAATGTGCATGTCTCTAGCAAAGGGACAAGATACGCACCCAAAGCCACAGCCCCAACACCAGCAGCACTTAACATGGTGTATCTAATGCCCCTGTTCAGTGTTGGGGGGCAGCGGCGCGTGTCCTGAGGTTTTGGAAGGGGAGTGTGGATAGCACCTAGTCTGACAGCTGTGCCCCCAACACGAGACAAAAGCCTGAGAAAGTAACGCATCATCGAAGACGGGACTAACAGGCATGTCGATTGGCTCGTGGTCTCGCCTGTGCTGCCGGCACAACATTTCATGGCCAATGTGACCCTATAGCAGGGGCTGGTTGTTCTCTCAGGATGGAAGCTTTAACTGGGAGCAAATTCCAGTCAGGACAAAGCGTCATGTGGTACATTCAGACTGAAGACAGAAACACAAACTGATTCATGTCACACAAACGGAGGGAACACAGCCCACCTTTGTGCATCAGGACTTTCATTGAAGTTTATTTGTAATCCTTTGATGGGGGGGTCTCTTTGTCAATCGGGACACATCAAAGGTAAACCAATCTACCACGCTGCTTGTGTTTGTGTGTACGCCTGTATGTCTGTATACCAGACTTTAACATCACAGCAAGGCATGCTTTAATCTGTCGGTTTAAAATGCTAAGGTAGCAGCCGTTGGCTAAACAAACTGGTTGTGAGGCGTCTGTCACAAAAATAACGCCAAGTGCATGAGGAACTCACAAAGTATGCAGCTTGCTTTCTGCATAACACAACTACTTCATGTGACTGTATATTTCTGACACATCTGTCATCATGAAAGCAGCTGTAGATACACTCAAACACACAAACTTGTTGGAATTACTGAGATACAGCAACCACAAAAACAAATCCAAATTTAGGATATTTTGCTGGGAAAAAATCTAGAAATGTAATCTACGAGCATTTTCCACCAGGATGACGTTTCCTCGATGGATGAAAGTAATTTATTTTGTGTAGAGGAGTCTCCACTCATGGGTTGGGCTGATGGAAGCAAACCAGATAATAATTACTTGTTTGTTGCTGCATCAACTATTAGGTGATAATTAGGCCAGGGCGAGAATTTTAACAGTTCTAAATGGTTTGTTTGATCTGAACATGGGCTCCCTGATGAATATGTGTGCTGCATTAATTGTTATTGCAAATGAAAGGCCAATCAAGCCTGTGCAAAACTGGATCTAATGGGTTATTAGGCAGTTCCCCTCACCACAGAATGAACACAAATATTACATGCTGACAGAAATACTGAAGAGGCAAACTATTAGAGGATACAAATTTTATCATGGAAGGAAATTTAAAAATTTATCCAAGGAAAACTGACATGCAAACATTACAGCCAAACCCCGAGTGGTGTCTGGTCTATCATATGCCCTGATCTACAAGTCACTCCGACTAGCCTATCCCTGGACAGATGCATTGTGGGGTCGCACCATCAACATGTGACGACAGCCAAAAAAGAGCACAGAGTGAGACAAGTGACTGAGTTCAGATGGCAGGAATTATAACCGACGAAGAAGAGCTGCGCACAGAACAGCATGAACAACGGACTCAGCCTCGTGGTTTGGGCCGCTGCTCGCACTCAGCTGTTGGTAAGTAATGACATCACTGACATAATCATCACTGACATCACCGTTTCTACGTGATGTGGTGGATCATAGCATCACCTGGAGCACAGCAAGTCAAATGAAACATCAGTGTAAAGTGAGGTATTCACAAGAGGGTGGTGCAGCCTTTTTAGTCTCCATATCAAAGACCAGCTTTGTTGGAAAATGGAAAACCTAATATGTAAAAACAGCAACATAGGAAAACTACCTCAACCTCACTACCTCCTGTTCCAATCAGGCCATCAAACAGCTGGCTGTCTGCTGTCTCCTTTGAGTGTGTGTGTGTGTGTGTGTGTGTGCGTGTGTGTGCGCGTGTGTGTGCGCGTGTGTGTGTGCGTGCGTGTGTGTGTGTACTGACCAGGTTTCTGACCTCTCAGTAGAATGAATAAATCTGTGTCAACTCATTAAAACAACATCAGCGATGGAGGAACCACAAACAGAAATTCCCTTTATTAGTCCCTCAGTGGAGAAATTTGCCATGTAACAGAACCGTAGGAGCGGGTGGTGGAGTTCAGTGCCTTGCTAACGCGCACCATGGCAGTGGCTTAGGAGGTGAACTGACACCCCTCCAGCTATCCATTCTTTTTTGTTTGCACTGGTCTTGACCCTGCCACCCTCCGGTCTCCTTGTGGACTGAGCTACACAGCTGTTGTCGGGTTGACAGAAATACAGCCCTGGTTCCTAAAACGTTGATAGTGTGGAAAACATAAACCAGGTTTATTTTTGGCTAAACCTGAACTGGGATGTATTTTACTGTGAGATGCTGATCAATCCATCCATCTTCTGTGGATGAGACACTCGTCATCATCTCATCTACAGACCTCAAGGACCTGCTGAGGCCTTTCTCGACTGGCTTTCTCCGAGAGACGGGGTGCACCCCAGATGAGATGCCAGCTCATCGCAGAGCATTTACTAAATGATATTTACTGAATTATGCTAATGTTTACAAAATTATTAATTTTTTGTCATCCTTCTACACATCCATCCAAACATCTCTTTTTTATAACTGCTCATCTGAGACGGGTTGCGGGGGCCTGGAGCCTATCCCAGCTGACATTGGTCCACAGGCAACATACACCCTGGACATTTCACCAGCTGACCACAGTGTTGACATGCAGAAATACACAAACATTCACACTCAAATTCACACCTAAAGGCACCAATTAACTACATCGCACGTCTTTGTGTTGTGGGAGTCGACACACCAAGAAGGAACACAGGAGGAACAAGCAAACTTCACCCTGATAGGATGCAGAACTTTCATTGTGTGAGCCAAGATGCTAACAATCACACCACCAGGCTACACTTCACAGCTCTGTGGCAACATATGCCATTATGCAAGATATACAGTGAAACTCTGATGGGCAAAAAGAGACTTCAGGTAGGCCTTTTATAAATGATCGATTATGACTGGCTCATCTGACCTGACAATTAAATTCCTGTTTTTGTCCGGTGTGAGACAGATTATTACCACCTATTAACTCCAGAGACCTGTCAGTCATACCCCATCATTACTGCACTGCGTTGTAATGTAGCTGCAGAGGCTGGCATGAGGAAACAGGCCCTCAGTGAGAGTGGTGGTTTCCGTTGAGTGCATTAAACAGGCATTATCTTGTTGTGCCAAACACCCTGGCAGAGGGCCTCGTAGTAAACTCTGGGTGGAACAGGGCAGTTGGAGTTTTTTAGCCGTCCTGGCACCGAGATATGGGTCACGCTAGGCTGCACTCTCCCTCACCCCGGCACCAGAGCCCGGTCTCTGACGAGATTAGTGGAGCAGCCAGGCGCTGTGTGGTGGTACAAAACTAATGCCTCCACATAGAACATTTACAATGGGCCTCGTCACACGTCAGCTCAGATCCCTTTGGTGCTGGGTCACAAGCGGGTGAGGCTGGTGTCTGTGCAAACACCTTGAGAGACCCCAGAAAAGGTAATAATCACATCATCCACCACTCATGCTATGACTTTCAGTGCATGAAGAGTTGTGCATGTACACAACCAGTACAATGGAGTTTACAACGCTCTCATATTTGTGGATATATCTCAGAATGAATGATCTACACAAACTGATATGTTTTTGTGGCTGGGTCTGTGCCTAAGCTACTCAGAGTTAAATCACTGGTAAAAATGGGATTAGGCAGGTTGGAATGCCAGGGTAATCACTCATGGAGCGGCAGCCAGTAGAAAAGGCCTCCTTAAGGAGAAGGGCTGAGAGCTTTGATTACTGCTCCGTCTTAAAACCGCATCCGATGAGTAAAGACAAGCGCTGGTCCTCCCCCACATTTACTGGGCAAGCTGCCCTCCTGGGTTCCTGTAAATAAGTGATGTCACAGGGCTTAATGATACCCAGACTAAACTGAAGTAGGTCCTGAAAGAAACCTACCACCAGCTTCAACAGGGCTGTGAGGATGCTAAAAAAACTGTCATGTCAACAAAAACAACATTTGTGCACATTGTAGTGAACGTCTCTGTGGGACTGCTGATGACGCAGTTGATGTTGGGAGTAATGAGCAGAATTGAGCGCATCCTTTTTATTCTATGAAGACGATAAAGTTCATTGTTAGGAAAAGAAACAGCTTCTCATCTATGATGAACGCACTGTCACTAATGCAGATGGAGAATGCTCACAAACTAAAAATGCAGTGTCTTTGGGATCTCTCCTGCTTTTCCCAACACAGACTGGTAGTGACAGTTGTTTCCAGTTGCTACATATAAAGGGCCCATCATAAAGCCCAGCTAGAGGAAACAGGATAAGCGCTTGAGCCAAGGCAGTAAAAACCTCTCTGGGAACTTGAAAGCTGCACAAATGAAGTCTGGTCTGCCATCTGGAAACAATGAACAAACAAAACCCAGCAGCCAAACAAACACCGTGAACGGCAAAGGACGAGAATGATGGAAGAGACGTAGAAATAGAAGGCAAGATTGAGTGTGAATGAGTGTTAAAAACGTGTGCAGCACGCATCATTAGCAGACGCTGATGGGAAGACAGACACAAGCCTTTGTCTCAAACCTCCTTTGATGCCAGGGAGATGGCCCTGCTGCCTGAATGTGTGTGGCTCCACTGAAACCTGCTTCTAATGAAGTACAGCCAACGGCCGCCTGTCTGCAGCTGGAGATGTGACGACAAGTTAGAAGTCACTTCCCAAAATGATAACACACTAAACATCCATGTAAATCAGGAGTAATGGGTACATTTTCTATAGACTCAGAGAGACGGTCCCGTCACAATCAGTAACATAGCTGAGCAATATAGAATTAAATGAGAAGTCTGCAGCCAGTGGAGAATCTAATGGCTACTTATAGAACATGAACATAGTACCTACTGGTACTGTAGGAGCCAAACACTACATCATTTGTCCCATATATGAACGGGTGACACGGTGGTGCATTGGGTAGCGCTGTCGCCGCACAGCAAGGCGGTTCTGGGTTTGAGTCCCGCTCTGTTGCATGTTCCCCCCGTGTCTGGGGGGGTTCTCTCTGGGTTCTCCGGCTTCCTCTCCCCTCCAGAAACATGACTTCAGGTTAATTGGCTGTTCCAAATTGTCCGTAGGTGTGAGTGTGTGTCTGTCTATATGTGGCTCCGTGGTGCACTGGCGTCACGTCTGGAGTTTCCCCTGCCTCGTGCCCTCAGTCATCTAGGACTATATACAGTATATATACTGTATAAATCATCATAACAGACCTGTCTATGGCAGTGAAAGTTGTGTAAATACAACAGATACTGAAGATGCATCCACAACACAACAGAAGCTCATCGGTTATGAGTCCAGTTCTCCTCACTGTCCTTAGATATGTAGATGCAGAGATAAAAAGAAACAGAAAATTAACTGACAGCCACTCAAAGCGTTCATTTATTAGAACTGTTCTGCACTGATGTGGCTCATTTGTTTTATAGTTTACGACAACACACAAATGAAATAAAAGGGGATTTTTATAAAACAGCAGTCGATACTGACGACCCTTCTTGAGCTGGTCGGACTATTTAGTGAAACTTCCCTTCAGTCACCAACATGTCAGCCCTCTGTGGGGCCGTCACCACGGAGACCAGATTCAAGCCTGACACCGAGGGGTTAGACCCAGAACTGCAGCCCCGTGGCAGAGACCCCAGTCCCACCTGGAGGTGTGCATGTGCTCACACACACACACACACACACACACACACACACACACACACACACACACACACACACACACACACACACACACACACACACACACACACACACACACACACACACACACACACACACACACACACACACACAGCCCCCTGCTGTGTCTGGTTAACAAACACTCTACTATAAAAGCAAGTCTCTGACTCATTAGGATGCTGTGTATCAGACAGGAAATGCTGGGTAAATTACACCTCATCGCCCTGGAAGTAGCCAGCCGTCACCATGGCAATGAGCCAACCTCAGCATTGTGAGAAGACCAAAACATCACTGAGGCAAAGAAAAGAGGGCAGATAAGTTTACCCTAAGAAACGATAAAAGGCTTCTTGTCAAGGATGCAAATGTGCACCACCGAGTCCCTGAGGTGGAAACGCAGCCTAAACCTGTGTCTATTTAATCCACCAAACAACTCTTTTGACCTTTTGACAGTAGAGCTGACTCCAAATCTGGAAGTAATATCCTGCCCACACGCAACTCTGACTGGTACCCAATTAATGCTGTTTGGGCTAAACTCCACCAGCCCACCACCATCTCTATTACAAGTTATTAGCAATGCCTACAGTAAAAGTGTCTGTGTTCACAAATTGATCAACGCAAAATAAAACTGCCCTGACCATCAAAAGGAAACGAGTCTCTGTCTTTGAGGAGGTCTGAGTTAAAATAATATTAATTCAGTCCAGTATCACCATTACATGTAAAATACCAAGAAATCCATACATGTATGAAAACTACACCACAGCAACAAGACTGATCGAGTGAATCTTTTGGAAATGTTTGATCAAAATGCAATTTAATCAGATCATTATAAGACAAAATCATTAATTAATTCTCATTGTCAGATCGATTTCCCCTCATGAACCTCCTGTCAGCCAAGTCCACCTAAAGCTTGTAGAACAGAATTCTTTTGTTGCATTATTCACACATTCCTCCCTGTCCGTGTTGATACAGATGCGGTTCCATGAGCGCTCTGGGGTCCAGAGAACTCCTGCTCTGCAGCCAAAGATGTGCTGTTGATCAAAGGCCTCAGCGCTGAAGCAACGACACTTGTTTTGGTTGGACTATTTTCTCTGCGAGGATACGGGGTAACATGTCCATCTGTTGACCGCATGGATCCACCTTGGTCAGCACTGGGACCAGTGTAGGCCTCTCTCTCTGCCATCCCTCACGGCTCCTTCAGCTACGTTTACTCAGCTGGTCGCCACGCCAGTCACCAGAGCCGTGTTTTCACATAGCAACATGTGTTACCTAACGCTCTGTAACACATTTCAAAGGCAGGACGAGCTGGGTCAACACCACGTAATAGAGCCATTTATTGATTCATTGGCTTAAAAAATACAAAGTGTAAAAGAAATGCCCCTTTAAGCTAGGGTAAATCCACCCACAGACAGGGCAGATGTAGTTCACCTGAACCTGACAAAACAAACAGAACATCTCATAGACCAGAGACAAAGAGGAACACAGGCTTTCTAAAGCGGCGCTACGGTGACGTCATAGCAGATAAGTCGACTCGAAAAAAGATTTAACAATTAATACTTCAAGAAAATTTTTGACCAAACTGCTTGACCCCAGTCTGTTAGGAGTCTGGTTACACAGTCACCTCGGTTGTTTTCTTGCTTGATTGGATTATGACCACACACCTCAAGCTCAGCCTCCTCCACCAATCAATGAGGAAATGAGGTGTCAACACACTGCTGTTTATTCAACACTCATTTATTTTTCTACCGGAAGCCGAAGCCGGCCCCGATCACAGAACATACCAGATGACTTCAGGGATTTTGTTTGAGCATTCTGAATAGTTTCTAATCTCTTAGAATATTAACAACATAAAAATTTCTAATTACATTAGCAAAACTTGTTTCTTTTTAATTTCCTTCAAGTGTATCTTATCTTTTCTCTTATTTTACAACAATATTAAAAAGATTTGACTGTAAAAATTAAAGCCAATCATACTTTGTGCTAATTAAGAGAATATAATCTTGGTAGTATTGAAATCCTGTCTTAATGTCTTTTACTACTAAGAATATGAGGCTTTTGAACTTCAGGCTGTGCGTCCATATGACCAAGCTAAAGGAACTGGTAATGGGAAGTCACCAGGAAGTCTGTAATGCTTCCAGTCAGCATGAGATGCCATCAAAATAAAATTCTGCACAGGAGCTGCTGCTTTAAAACAACTGGGGCAATTGAAACGTCCCCTCCCAAATTATGCTAAATGCCGCATTATAAACATTCTAGCATGACTGCCAAGTGTCTGCGCTGCTTTATGCTCCTCATCTTAATTGAAAACGTTATAGGGGTGCATTACACTGGGGGGTTTTATAAACTGTGCTATAAAGCCCTAGCAGGCCCTGAGAGGGGAAACTGCCCATTAACTTATAAGGTCCAGGCCTTGGCTCTCCTAATTGACAACCTCTAGGCTACTTTCATCACTTGTCGACTTCATAGCGGCAGCCAATGCTTCCTCCAGGATGCTGTTGCATCTTTGACACGAGGGTGTTTGTGACAAAGAGCAGTCTGCCGCCAATGCCAGTGTGAGAGCTCTAGGCCGTCCATAAAAAACACATACACACATACACACACACATACACACACACACACACACACACACACACACACACACACACACAAACACACACATTCCTCCCCGAACGGCAGTCATCTGAGAGCGCTGCGTTTAACCATGTAGCTGCTGCTCCCCCCAAACCGCAGACAAAAGTCTACATGAAGTCAGAAACGTCTTCTATTTGTGTCTATTCAGCGTTTAAATCAGCAAAGAAAGGCAGCGGACAAAGAGTTTCTGAAAACTGAGAAATAAATGTCTTTATAACCGGTGCAGTTTATCACAGAAAGCACAACACACACACCCATAGAGAAAAACACACACACACACACACACACACACACACACACACACACACACACACACACACACACACACACACAAACACGATCACCAGTAGTCACTTCAGTCCAATGTTACACTGTCAGGTTCTTCGATACCCACATTCAAATAGCTTGAATGTTTTGTGGGACTGAAGGGAACCCTGGATAACCTCAAATGAGGTCTAGAGTGATTTTCTAGAATAAGCGCCGTACCTCCATCAACTGGAATGAGATTCGCAAAACATGGAAACTGCGTTTAATTTAGTGTCTTAATAATAAACTAAAAGGAAAAACAACAAAAAAATGATCGTAGTTGTTAACTGGCTTATGAAATGGTTATTTAAGAATACAGTTGTGAATTAATTTATTACAATGCCAAACAGCATCACTGCAGTAACAAAGATAATCCATGTAATCTGGGCACATCAGAGACCTTTGCTTCAGATTAAAATGTTGCTGGTCTATGTCAGACTCAGCTGTGGAACTGGTTTAATGGTGGTTTTCATTGATAAACATTGTTACCAGAATTCCATGATGACTTGTGAACCAATAGAAACAAAACACTCAGGTCTTAAACATTACTGCTGTTGGCAGCTTTCACACACATCTAGAGCACCTCTTATTGACTTCATTGATTTATCTCTCTTCATTTACTCTGCTTATCTGTCGCTGCATTTTATTAATAATGTCTTTTGTAATTTCAATGTATTCCAGTGCTTTACTGGTATGTCATGCTCCAAATGTATTATTTCTTTAGCATGTTTTCATTGGGGTTTTTTTGTTAATTCATCTGATACCTCTTTATTACCTGAATTAATAAACTGGATAAATAAACTCACTTTTCCCTGGAACGGGTGTTGCAGTTCTCTAAATATCAGATGCTGAGACAACAATGTTTTCAGGTCAAATGGCTTGAAGTCTGTGGGTGTGCAGGGGGAACGAGAAGGGCTCCGATTACAGTGAAACAACAGTGAGTGTGTGACCAGTGAGCTCTTGAGCAAGGCCATCAGTTTCAATCCCAGAATGCACCAGAGAGGGAGGCTGTGAAGGGCCTGATGGTACTTTATAAAACATTATCATGAACTAAAATATCACAGAGATCGCAGACATCTCCAAGAGTTACTGTGTGTTATTATTCAGGAATCCAAGGATCTCTATGATTGTGAAGTCCTGGTGAAGCCACAGACTGAATATTTCCCCTATGAAGCAGTCTGTCGCCTCACGCTGGTCCCACAGTGTGTGTGGAGACGTGTAGCACTGGACCAGTGGACCACTAGACCAGTGGACCACTAGACCAGTGGTCCACTGGTCCACTGGTCTAGTGGTCCCTGGCTAGTCTTGATCCCTCTGTTTCTCCCCTTTCCTGCATTATTTAGTATAACCCTAACCCTACACAACACGCGTGTGTATTATGATGTATCAGCGGTGCGGGTTTGGATCTGTGGTGACCTGCAGGACACGACTACTACAGGTGTGGTGGTTCTGTCATGTATTCGCTCCATATTCATCTCATTCACTGTTTAGTCTGTCAAAAGTAAAAATCTAATCATCATGTTGCGACCCACAACAGTGGATATGAAAATGAAAAACAAAAAAAAAAAAGAAAATGAATAAAATACCTTGATATTAAACAGTAAATATCAAGGGGTGGCAGTGGCTCAGCGGTAGAGCAGATGTCTCGTAGACAGATCGCCCCAGCCATCGGCAGATCGAATCCTGCTCCCGCCATGATGTCACCGGGAGTGTGAGCTGACAGTGGGAGGTGTCAGCTCAACTCCCAGGCACTGCCGAGGCACCCTTGAGCAAGGCGCTGTCCCCCCTACAAGCTGCTCAAATTTGGGGCGCGTTCCAAAGCCGTCACTCTGCCTCCCTGATGTGTGTAGTTTAATGTGATTGTACTAACTGCATGCTTACAGGCCCCCTTGTGTTCAGGGGGCCGGTATACTTGTCAACTAACTGAGTGACTTTGTAATTTCCCCTTGCGGGGATCAATAAAGTATTCTTCTTCTCTTCTAAATGTTGGTCACATTACATAAAATGTTATATATTAATCAAATGAATGATTATTGTGCAGAATGGGAGCTCGTCTGTTGGCTCTGTCAGCCTGTGGAGGTGGAACAAAGGATTGAGGCGACTGTACTATTAATTATACTATGAATCTACTGCAGTAATGTTAAAACAGACTTACTCAATGTTAAATCTGATGTCTCAATCCAGTACCTGAATACTGTACATGTGTTTTTATTAGGAGGGTCACGAGGGTTCACACTCGTGTTTGTTCACCAGCAGAAAACACAACTGAAGTGGAACCGAATGGGGAGAGAAACAGAGAAGGAGGTGTGAACGGACCCCTGACCTCACTGTCCAATCAGCTAACAAGACGCTACGTTACAGCCACACAGTACACACACAGTACACAGTACACACACACAGTACACAGTACACAAACACACGCAGTACACACACAGTACACAGTACACAGTACAAAAACACACGCAGTACACACACAGTACACAGTTCACACACACACACAGTACACACACAGTACACAGTACACACACACAGTACACACACAGTACACAGTACACAGTACACAAACATACGCAGTACACACACAGTACACAGAACACACACACAGTACACAGTACACACACACAGTACACACACACACACACAGTACACACACAGTACACACGCAGTACACACACACAGTACACAGTACACACACAGTACACAGTACACACACAGTACACAGTACACACACACAGTACACACACACAGTACATAGTACACAGTACACAAACACACGCAGTACACACACAGTACACAGAACACACACACAGTACACAGTACACACACACAGTACACAGTACACAGTACACACACACACACAGTACACAGTACACACACACAGTACACAGTACACACACAAAGTACACAGTACACAGTACACAAACACACGCAGTACACACACAGTACACAGAACACACACACAGTACACAGTACACACACACAGTACACACACACAGTACACACACAGTACACAGTACACACACACAGTACACAGTACACACACAGTACACAGTACACAGTACACACACACACAGTACACAGTACACACACACACAGTACACAGTACACACACACAGTACACAGTACACACACAGTACACAGTACACACACACAGTACACAGTACACACACACACAGTACACAGTACACACACACAGTACACACACACAGTACACACACACAGTACACACACACAGTACACACACACAGTACACACACACAAACCCTGACGCTGCACCTACAGCCTAAAAAAACGGAACCAGTAACACCGGAGAACGGAACCAGTAACACCGGAGAACGGAACCAGTAACACCGGAGAACGGAACCAGTAACACCGGAGAACGGAACCAGTAACACCGGAGAACTCGGTCGCTGCTCCATCGGGAGTGAACCGATGGGAACCCGCGGACGGAGCCTCAGAGCCGGACTTACTTCGGACCAGACCTCCGGACCCTCCTGACGGATCTGATGAGCGCGGCCATGTTTCCTTGATGACGTCACCGACAGCGGGAAGCGATTGGCTACACGGTCTTTTCCCTGGTCTGAAGGAGCTATCTGATTGGGTGAAGCGCGGAGAGGGCGGGCTTTGTAGCTCTGTACGCACGTGAGAAGGTAAACAGCGGACAGGCGGGGTGGAGGTGGGGGTGGGGGGTTCTTCTCCTTCTCCTCTGGGCTTTTCCCTTCAGGGGTCGCCACAGTGAACCACATGCCTCCTTCTAACCCTGTTTTGCAAAACCAATATTAGATTTATTGGTCGCCATCTTCAAACACTTCATATTTCTTTTCTAATGGACAAATAATCAGAATCCGAATCCGAATCAGCTTTATTGGCCATCGTTTGTAGAAAGCAGACGAGGAATTTGTTTCCGGCAGGTGGTGTCTCTAACTGCATTCATAACCTAACTATTCTAAATACTTAAATATTATAAATAACTATAGGTGATGGGATAGCACTCAGAAAAAGACCCGAAGGTCGACAAAAAACACAAAATAAAGTAGAACAAGAGAGAGCTCTGTGCCGAGGCGTCCATCCGCGGCGCCATCATGCCATGAGAAATAATGAGAAAAATATTATTTTTTATTGTGTATTTTGAGTATATTTTATGCATGTTAATATTAGACTTAGACTTAGACTTCCTTTTATTGTCATTGCACAGAGACTCAGAACAGTGAATCTGGCGATGAAATATCGTTGCTTGGCAACCGGAGTACACAGCATTTGTTCGCATCGCTATTTCTATAGTGTTAGGAAACATATAAACAGTGTGAGGATAGACATAGACATGTTTTAAGTGTTATTAATAGTATGAGTCTTATAAATAAAATTTAATAAATAAATACATAATGGCGGCACGGAGCCTAAGGCCTGGCATGTAAACTTGAAATGTTGAAAGTTTTATATATATATATATATATATATATATATATATATATATATATATATATATATATATATATATATATATAGTGCAGACCAAAAGTTTGGACGCACCTTCTCATTCAAAGAGTTTTCTTTATTTTCATGATTATGAAAATTGTAGATTCACATTTGAAGGCATCAAAACTATGAATTAACACATGTGGAATTATATACTTAACAAAAAAGTGTGAAACAACTGAAAATATGTCTTATATTCTAGGTTCTTCAAAGTAGCCTCCTTTTGTTTTGATTACTGCTTCACACACTCTTGGCATTCTCTTGATGAGCTTCAAGAGGTAGTCACCTGAAACTGTTTCCACTTTACAGGTGTGCCCTGTCAGGTGTAATAAGTGGGATTTCTTGCCTTATAAATGGGGTTGGGACCATCAAAGTTGTGTTGTGCAGAAGTCTGGTGGATACACAGCTTATAGTCCTACTGAATAGAAATGAAATGTTGAAAGTTTATATATATATATATATATATATATATATATATATATATATATATATATATATATATATATATATATATATATATATATATATATATATATATATATATATATATATATATCCTGTACTATCCAGCCGGCTGGATAATACAGTGGTACAGCCGGCTGGATAATACAGTGGTTAAGTCAACTGACTTGAATGCAGGAGGTTGTGGGTTCGAATCCCGGTCGGGACAAACACTATCCAGTCAACGTGAAATGCAGAAAGGGGCGTGGTCTGGAATGCAGGGGGGCGTGGGCGTGGCTTCGAACCCCAGACATGGCGGGCACTATCCAGTGAGGGTCCTTAGGCAAGACCCTTAATGCTATACGAGCCTACCTCAAACAAGAGTGAACACAATAATGACAGAGTCATACCGGCTCGGACGTCGCCCGGGTTAACAAGGTCCGCGTCAGATGCTAGGGAAGAAGAAAGAGTGGAAGAAGAAGAGAGAAGAGAAGCAGAGAAAGAAGAGGAGGAACCAGAAACAATGTTCACCACCAAAGGCTTGTCAGAAGGCTTTTCCCTGTTAAATAAACTCCGTGCACACTTTGGAGAAATGGACATAGAACATAGAAACATTTGCAAGGATTGAACGGATGGAAAACGACGCTTTCCGTCCATATCGTGAAATTTATGAGGAGAAAAAGAAACAAACAATTCAGACAAAGCTCACAATGATTATGAAAAGATGGTCTCCCGCTCCCACCAACCCACACGCTGCCCCAGCTGACGATCCGGACGACCCCCAGCCATGAACCAGCGCTGCTGGATTGAATTTTTACTTAAGAGTCGATTTACGACCAAGTCGAATTACGACCGATCTGTCGGGCCCAATCGCGGTCGTAAGTCGACGACTACCTGTATATAATTATGTACAGTATATTTACTTAGCAGCTAACATTAGAGAAGAATATTGCACAGGGGAATGTTGTAAAAGGTGAGAAGTGCAGTTAGTGATCATGAACGGACCGGGGGTGATTTATCTAGCATTTAGCAATCAAATGGCCAGGGGAAAGAAACTGTTTTTTAATCTAGTTGTTTTGTAGCGGATGCTGTGGAACCTTTTGCCTGACGCCAACAGGGAGAACAGTCCATGGCGAGGGTGGGTAGGGTCAGACTGAATCTGGTGTGCTCTGGCTAGGCAGAGTCTATGTGCAATGTCCTAGATGGGACATATGTCATGATATTTTAAATGAAATAAAAAACATTGTTGTTTCCACAACAGTCACTTCCATCACTTTATTTATTATGATGGAAAATATGTGTTTTGATGGAAATGAGAGTGTTTGTGTTATGAATGCATTTATTCAGGTTATCTCACTTAAAATATTGTGCATTCAGTTATACAAAAGACTTCTTCTTCTTCTCCTTTGGGCTTTTCCCTTCAGGGGTCGCCACAGCGATCAATTGCCTCCATCTAACCCTGTCTTCTGCATCCTCTCCTCTCACACCAACTACCTTCATGTCCTCTTTCACTACATCCATAAACCTCCTCTTTGGTCTTCCTCTAGGCCTCCTGCCTGGCAGTTCAGAACTCAGCATCCTTCTACCAATATATTCACTATCTCTCCTCTGGACATGTCCAAACCATCTCAGTCTGGCCTCTCTGACTTTATCTCCAGAACCTCTAACATGTGCTGTCCCTCTGATGTACTCATTCCTGATCCTATCCATCCTGGTCACTCCCAGAGAGAACCTCAGCATCTTCATCTCTGCTACCTCCAGCTCTGTCTCCTGTCTTTTCCTCAGTGACACTGTCTCTAGACCAAACAACATCGCTGGTCTCACCACAGTTTTGTACACCTTTCCTTTCATTTTAGCTGAAACTCTTCTATCACACATCACACCTGACACTTTCCTCCACCCGTTCCATCCTGCCTGGACACGCTTCTTCACCTCTTTTCCACACTCTCCATTGCTCTGGACTGTTGACCCTAAGTACTTCAAATCCTCCACCTTCTTGATCTCTTCTCCCTCTAACCTCACTATTCCACTTGGGTCCCTCTCATTCACACACATGTACTCTGTCTTACTGCGGCTAACCTTCATTCCTCTCCTTTCCAGGACAAACCTCCACCTCTCTAGCTTCTCCTCCACCTGTTCCCTGCTCTCACTACAGATCACAATGTCATCTGCAAACATCATAGTCCATGGAGATTCCTGTCTAACCTGGTCTGTCAGTCTGTCCATCACCATAGCAACAAGAAGGGGCTCAGAGCTGATCCCTGATGCAGTCCCACCTCCACCTTGAACTCCTCTGTCACACCTACACACACCTCACCACTGTCTTACAGTCCTCATACATGTCCTGCACCGCTCTAACATACTTCTCTGCCACTCCAGACTTCCTCATACAATACCACAGTTCCTCTCTGGACACCCTGTCATCAGCTTTCTCCAGATCTACAAAAACACAATGCAGCTCCCTCTGGCCTTCTCTGTACTTCTCTATCAACATCCTCAAAGCAAATACTGCATCCGTATTACTCTTTTTTGGCATGAAACCATACTGCTGCTCACAAATGCTCAATCCTGCCCTTAGTCTAAGTTTCCCATAACTCCATTGTATAGCTCATCAGCTTTATTCCTCTGTAGTTGCCACAACTCTGCACATCTCCCTTGTTCTTAAAAATGGGCACCAGTACACTTCCCCTCCATTCCTCAGGCATCTTCTCACTATCTAAGATCCTGTTGAACAACCCAGTCAGAAACTCTACTGCCAGCTCTCCTAGACACTTCCAAACCTCTACAGGTATATCATCAGGACCGACTGCCTTTCCACTCTTCATCCTCTTCAGTGCCCTCCTCACTTCATCCTGACTAATCTTTGCTACTTCCTGGTCCACAACAGTCACCTCTTCTAGTCTTTGTTCTCTCTCATTTTCCACGTTCATCAACTCTTCAAAGTACTCTTTCCATCTTCCCATCACACTACTGGCACCTGTCAATAGACTTCCATCCCTATCCTTAATCACCCTAACCTGCTACACGTCCTTCCCATCTCTGTCTCTCCGTCTTGCCAACCTGTATAGATCAGTCTCTCCCTCCTTACTGTCCAACCTAGCATACAAGTCATCATAAGCTTCTTGTTTGGCCTCTGCTACCTCTACCCTCACCTTACGCTGCATCTCCCTGTACTCCTGTCAACTCTCCTCAGTCCTCTCAGTGTCCCACTTCTTCTTAGCTAACCTCTTTCTCTGTATACACTCCTGTACCTCCTCATTCCACCACCAAGTCTCCTTATCCACTTTCCTTCCAGATGACACACCAAGTACTCTCCTAACTGTCTCCCTGATCACATTAGCTGTAGTTGTCCAGTCATCTGGAAGCACCTCCTGACCACCCAGAGTCTTAACTCCTTCCTAAAAGTCATGCAACACTCTTCCTTTTTCAGCTTCCACCATTTCGTCCTCTGCTCTCCCTTTGTCCTCTTCATCTTCCTCACCACCAGAGTCATCCTACACACCACCATCCTATGCTGTTTGGCTACACTCTCACCTACCACTACTTTACAGTCACTGATCTCCTTCAGGTTACACCATCTACACCAGATGTAGTCTACCTGTGTGCTCCTACCGCCACTCTTATAGGTCACCCTATGTTCCTGCCTCTTCTGGAAGAAAGTATTCACTACAGCCATTTCCATCCTTTTTGCAAAGTCAACTACCATCTGTCCTTCTGCGTTCCTCTCCTGGATACCAAACCTGCCCATCACCTCCTCATCACCTCTGTTTCCTGCAACAACATGTCCATTGAAGTCTGCACCAATGACAACTCTCTCACTTCTAGGTCTGCTCTGCATCACTTCATCAAAGTCCAACCAGAATTTCTCTTTCTCCTCCAGCTCACATCCTACCTGTGGAGCATACCCACTAACAACATTGAACATCACACCTTCTATTTCTAGCTTCAGACTCATCACTCTATCTGACACTCTTTTTACCTCCAGGACATTCCTAACAAACTCCTCCTTCAAGATAACTCCTACTCCATTTCTCTTCCCATCTACACCATGATAGAACAACTTGAACCCTGCTCCTAAACTTCTAGCCTTGCTACCTTTCCACCTGGTCTCCTGGACACACAGTATGTCTACCTTCCTCCTCTGCATCATGTCAACCAACTCTCTACCTTTTCCTGTCTTAGTCCCAACATTCAACGTCCCTACTCTCAGTCCTATACTCTTGACGCTCCTCTTCTCTTCCTATGAACACACTTTCCTCCTCTCCTTCTTCGACCAACAGTAGTCTAATTTCCACCAACACCCTGTAGGTCAACAGCACCGATGGCGGTCGTTGTTAACCCGGGCCTTGACCGATCAGGTATGGAAGTCATAGGTTTGATTTGCGTGCTTGATTTGGCGGTAATAGTGAATAATGGTGAATAATGGTGAATAATGGTGCATAATGGTGAAATACGTGTATAGTCTGTTAGAAAAGGTGATTCTAATGAAATAACACATGTTTGGGAAAATGAACTCTTTTCGTGAACAGTGATGATGTATATCACACGTCACAGATGGTGTCTGCTGCTGTGTGAGGAAGACCGGAGGAGGGAGATCAGAGGGCCTCCATGGCCCCCCAGGAGGTTTCTGTCACACAGGGATGAATCCAGACCACTACCAGCTCCAGGTCCAGGTGTAGGTTAGAACCACCGTCATGTGTGGTCAATGTAAATGTGTCCTACTAGTGTCCTTCTGTCACATGGGGTCACGAGGCCGTTCACTTACCTACCACCAATATAACACGTCTGTTCACATTCCAGAGTATTTTTGGGGGGTGAAGTAATATTTTCAATAAATGTGTTTTTTCTCCATTCCGACAACTGTGAACCTGCTGGTTCTCAGAATCTACGTCTGTGAAACATCTCAGTGCTTGCTGCTTCTCCAGTACATTCATAATCAGATAACACAATTTGGATTATTTATAAAGATTTTATCCCTTAACAAAAGGGGCTTAGGTGTGGATCCACTCCTACATGGGATAATAACGCAACGGAGTTGGAAAATTCCATCCATGGGTTACTTGGAAACTGCCTCTTTCCCTCCCCCGACCGTTCATTTGTTGTCTGCTAATCCAGTTTTGATAGCATTTGGCACACTTTCTTTGGATCACAGCAAGATGCTCCACTTCCATTCTGGTCTCCCCTAGGAACCTCTGAGCCCCAGAAAGCAGCCGACACCGGGTCGCGCCGGAGCGCGGGGGTCCTCTGTGTCCTCATAAAGCACAGAAAATTATTTTCTGATTCAAGTCATCCCTTGTCACACACACACACACACACACACACACACACACACACACACACACACACACACACACACACACACCTTCACGATAATCATCAGATATTCTCAGTATACATTAATGCTTGTCAGTCTGTTCTGCTGCTAAATGTTGATCCATAGAATGAACCTCCTGTTTGCTGATAGAATATAAAATATGATGTCAGCGGTTGAAGCGTTTTCTCTTTGTCCATTCTCCGTCCTCTCTGATTCAAATGGACAATGCATCGCTGGGCCTGACGCCTCAGAAGTCTGGCTTCATTAAAACCTTGAACGCGTGCCAAAGCTGTAGTCATAGATAAAAGATATGAAAGGATAACGAAATTTATGGATGGTGAGTCACAGCTCACCCTGGCATTTATAATAAACAAATTGTATCTGTTTCCAATTTGAATTTCTCATTATACTGTGACTTCTGGAAAATGTGTTTTGATTTACTAATATTTTATCTAAAAAAACTGTATAATTGATTAGTTTTACATGGCTCTGATTTTAATGCTGATCGCCACACACTCCCCCATAGCTAAACGTTAACCAAAAAAAGTAATCCAAACGGCTTCTGAGGTACAATAACATTACACAAAAGGAACTGAAATATCAAATGCTTTTTTATGATAAACTAATTGGGTTTAACCAGCGTAATTCATCCCTTTGAAACTAACTTCTGTGAGGTTACCACAAAAAATAAAAGATGGTGGGATAGACTTCACAGCCCAAGTGAGTGAGATGGATATCAATGCAGTACGCCGGCCATGGCTTTATTAACCCATGGCTAAATCCCATCACACAAATGTCAGTGTATCCGTTATGAAACCATGACATTTAGATCCAAGGTCTCCATTGTGGTTTTAGAGAGAGCTGACGTTTGTCCATTCTTTGCATCCATCAAGCCTGCACACCACTAACTGTACTCTAGACACAAAAGGTTAAAGATCATAAGGGCTTATGTGTGTAAGTTTATTGCATAATAGATACTGTGGTTTGTGTAATGTTTTGTGACGGGACGGTCCTCTTGGATACTATTACATAAATTAAATATTTTAGTTATTTAATTACATTATTTTTACAGTATAGAGGATTTAAAGGACAGCGCTAGATGGAGGAAATTGATTCGCTGTGGCGACCCCTGAAGGGAAAAGCCGAAAGGAAAAGAAGAAGGTTTTTACAGTATACAAAGATTTGTGTTAATGAAACATTTCCTAGTTACACAGCAGACATTTTTTGGTTGTTTTTAATTCCCATCATTTTACAAAAGTACATTTAGTCTTAAAATGTATTTTTAGTTAGAAAAGCTTCAGCTGGCTTTTGTCTATATAGAATGTTTTTTGTCTTGAAAACACAACTTTTTTAGTGAAATTACAAATTCCACAATTTTTTTTGACCAGTTAACAAATTTTACTGGAATTCTTAAGCACATCATACTCCTCTAATGTACCATGTGCAGTATTATCCTCCTGCCGCTGCAAACACACAGCGACCAGGAGTCTGACGCCATTAGGAGCAGGAACCACGACGCATCACAAAGCCCGCACCTCGAAGTCACTTGGCTGAAGATCACAAGACGTTCAATGATTGCCTCTTTACATTAGGCTGGATCCCACTCCCCACCCCCCAGCGTAGGTTTCGGGGTAGACTGGGGGTGATGAGCGAAAAGGGTCCTGACTGGTGGAGTTGGCGAGCTCCTTCATTTAGAAATCTCTGTCTGGTTCTGTCATTTTCTACCAATGGCAGCCCAGGAAAAGAATTAGATATGATATCATGACAATTTTTCATGCTCTTCAAACCAGTGATGTTTTACCGACTCATTTGCTATGATACCTTGTTACGGATCCAGCTGTGAATCAGAGACGTGTCATGGGGCTAGAAGCCCACCCCCCGCTGAGCCTGGCCAATGACCTGGAAGGCAATAGGGGATGCCAGTGCCTGCAGCATGTGCTGCACTGACAGAGCAGCAGGGCACCGTCAAAAACCCTCTCATACAAACTTTGCAGATCACTCTGTTTTTAACAGATGAGTAAGCACTGATGCCGACTCTCTTTCCTCTGCTCTAACACAAGCTTTACAGATTTCCCTTTGCACGGCTGTGGCTGTGGCTGGCACATAGCAAGACCCTTTTCCATGAGGGGAATAGTGCAGTAGTGAATCTGGGATAGAAGTCTGCAGATAACATGTGGCAGGGTCACTGCGCAGGTTAAGCAACAATTCATCTGAGTGCCTGTAAAGGAAGTGAACTATGGTCGGCAAAGACCAGCGCACCAGCAGAAACAGCCACACAACCCACATCGATCTTTGACCTTTAAGCAAAACTACAATTCATTTTCAAAGTATTTTTGAAAAATTCTTATTTATTTCTGCAATTATGTAAGAACATTTTGAAATGCTCCAAAAACACATTTATCAATATGGTTATTTAATGACACAAAGCAGCAACTTGATCCATTCATTATTTTTTGCTTCTATAACAAGTGAGTTTAATCTGTTTGGGTTTCCAGATGAGAGCCCCCACGCAGTCCCAGGCCCTGATCACTTCTGCATTACCAGAGTAATGTGTCTGGGACTCGGAGCCGACAGCGTCAGGAGGTATTAGCCTTCATCGACCAAAGATGGTGGACAAAATCAGACAGCGACCCCTGACCCAATCCACCGCCAAGTTACTGACCCAGCTATGACGGGAGAAACAAAGAGCGTGATGGAACGAAAATCAAAAAATGTTGGGAAAAAATAAGGTGAGAAAAGTTATGTGAGTCCACATCCGTGTTGAAAGACGAGGATGAGGATCGAGGGAAGAGAGGCAGACAGACGGAGGCTGAATTTTCTGCATGTTAGCCAAATCACAGGAAATGGTTTTAAGGGCTTTTTTCCCTTTCGATTCACTCTGATTCCTCCTCTCTCACTTCATTTAACTGAATTAATGAGCAGGTCCAGCCAGACCTCCGAATATTTACTTCCTGGGCACCCGTTATTTTGTTTCAGGGCTGGGCTGTGATTGTTCATGTGCAGATCTTCAACAAAATAATAATTAATAAAATTTGCAATGAATAAACACGCTTAATTTTTATTTTGAATTTATTTGGTCAATTTTTTTCGGACATGTCATTACAACAGACTTCACATTCGTCATCTCATTTGTAACATCAACAATGTCTGAATAAAAGGGCTGACGGGTAGAAGCCATTGGGCCTGTGTATTTCAACTAAAGACCTCTGTCATTACAATATGTTTTCGACCAATTCATGTAAAAAATACAATAAATTTTGACAGTCATTGTGGCTCATTGTTGTTTCTTTCAGTCCGAGTAGACACACATGTCTTCACACGTCTACGTTTGGAAAGATATCTCCCTCTCAAAGACCTCAATAGACAGTAGAAAAGAATAAAAACTATTTCCTAGATCTACAATTGGAGTTGTGGGGTGTCCTGGATGTGCTTGTTCCCATAATAATACTCATCTCAGCACCGGGGACAAACACAGTGGGATTATAGCCTTCCACCACAAAGCTGGCAGACGAGGAACACCTACATCAGAGGGACCTAAAGCTGTGTACACATGGTCACCTCAGGACGGCACAATGTCAATGTGGGCCCCCCTCTGTGCTCTCCATTGAATGCATGTCTGTGAGGGTACAGGCAGCCTACCGATGGGTGGCTGAGGGTGGATCATACAGGACTGTTGCAGCTAAAGTTGTGTAAAAAAAAAGTTTGTTTAAAATGCCCTGCTTTTATTTAAAGGTGAAATCCAGTGGTGAGAGAAGCCCTGACTCCTCCATATGTTGTACATCCCACCTGATTTATGAAATAACACGACTTCATTCATTATTCATATTGGTAGTGGAATTATTACCATTTTCCCATTGGGATTGCTACTGATGCCATAAACATTATGAAATCACAGTTGGCCCAAGGCATCGCTGCTGCTGTGAGAAGTGGTCACATTTGACTAGTTAGCACAGAGCTGCACTCTGGAGACAAGCACTAACTGGCATACAAGTGACCCGTGAATTTTTAATACAAGCAAAGTGGTGACAATAAGACAAGTGACAAGGAAGAAAAATGAGTGTGGAGCTGGATCTCACTGAGGCGTGCTCCGCTGAAAACTCCGGGTCGAGTCCTGCTGTTTGTGCACCTTGAGCTGCAGCGGGGGCAACAGGAGGCGCTACGTCAATGTAGTCCACACTCTGAATGCACTGTTGTTACACCGGGACCCAACTTAAAAGATACACGGTGATAATAAAGCTACATTCATTTACAATTAATAAAGGCTTTACATGAGAGCTAACGTTGTTCTAAGTCACTATGTCGAGGCTCACTGAGACCGGTTCACCCTGATCCAGTTATTAACAGAATGGGCTGCAGGACAACCCCCTTTGTTCCACCCTTTCCTCCTCCAGCGATGGCCAGCCTGTAAAACCAGGATGTGTTGGCACCTTTATGATATAAATACCCTCGCACCCTGGGCATGAGAAAGCTGTCAACAGAACATTTGTTTTCCATTTTTCGCCAGCCAAAGCTGAGGGGGAAAAAGAAGACAAGGTGTTAAAAACGCACCGCAACACTAACTATTTTGCCCCTTGGTGAACTTTGCTGCTTAAACAGATGGGGCTTGAACTGATTCACTTTTATTTAGTACAACGGGATGATTTTTCTTTCCAGATCTGACCTCCTCATGTGTTTAGTGGTGGAACATTCATTCTAAAGGCTGCACATTCAGACACACAGCAGCTCAAAGCTTTCTCCCAAGCTCCATTCATGACTCTTTGTTGATTGGAAAACACAAGTGCATGTCAAGTGAAGTGAAAGACAAGAGATGTCAGAGGTGCGTGAGCTGACCCACGCATGAAAGCAAGCTATTACGACCCCACCGTCCCTCCAACATACCGTAAATAGATCAAAGCACATCTGTTTCTGTGTCCAGCAGCCACGTCTATAATTGCAAACTGGCCTTAATGGCTCAGAGCTACACATGAGATGCTAAGCAGTTTGGACACTGGAGATGCTCAAGCATATGAGTGGAGTGCAACCACAAGTAATTGCTGGACAAGAAACTCTTGGGCGAAGTGACGGCTGTCTATTTACCAGAAGACTGAAATAGATATCACAACATAGCCCAGGGACAGGGGGCCTGAGAGACCAGCGCTAACCTCACTGATGGAGGTAGGGGCAGCCCATCGGTCAAGAAAAGGGATACCACAGGGATGGAATAATTAATGAGATCAATACAGCTGGGGAACGTGCACTCAAGGAACAAATTATGTTGAAGGCAAAATATTGTATGTTAGGCAAATTACAGATGCCAAATAGTTAATGGTGTGAACTGTAGTCTGGAAGAGTCCAAGCTGGTCTTGGCTGAGTGGATTAAGTACTGAGTGACGAGAGAAGCCTCAAGTTGGCCAGTTGTCACAGTATGACACTGATTCGACCTAATGAGCGTAGTGCTGTCACTGCACATCTGCATCTCATTCACTTGTAGAATCTGGCAGACTCAAAACCTGCTGGAGTCGCTGCTAGATTCTGGAATTCAAGATATCCTCCACCTCGTTGCATCAGACGCAGAGCTAGGTGATGGAACAGGAACTTCACAAAACACCTCGCACCACAACACCAACAGCAATGAAGAGGCATGACCGCTGGTGATTTGCATGCAGTGAAAACACAAGAATGACTGAAGAACAATCTCAATTTGAATAAAATTTTTATTAACTTTCAGGAAACAAAATGATTTGATGCATTGTACTTGTTTATATTTGCGTTCTTGTAATTGCAAACATATCTTTTAATAAGATCTCTTTTATGTAATGCCAAAACTCATTAGCTAGTTGGTTATTTAATTAATAAGGTAAGTTGGTGATTCGTCTTTGTGAATACAGACATGGAGCTCAGGTCAGGCACAGTCGACAGTAGGATCCTGTGTTTATAAAACCACTTATATTCATTCATTCATCCATTCATTATCATCTACAAATGAGAATGAACTCCTTACTCATTACATGATAGTTTCTTAATCAAACGACCACCCAAGGCATCAAAATGCATTTCTAATAATGTAAATGCCATATCAGCTCAAACTCCCTCAATGTGATTCAGAAGACGTTACAGTGATGGACCTGGAGTACGTATGGTTGGTATGAGCCTTTGTGTTCATTAGGAGACCCAACAGAAACAATGAGGATGACTGTATGTCCTGTACGTGATGATGATGATTAGGTCGTGATGTCTCTGATCTTCAGAGGACAGCAGTCTCCCATCTGTCCTGGCTTTGAAAGCCTCACTGCAGACCAAGCAGCTACTCAGAAATTCCTTCTGGGCATCCTCCTGGAAAATAGCACAAAGGTTTACTAAACATCATTGTAGCGGCGGCACCAATTATTGTTAATATACATCAAATAGCCTCAGCCGAGGCCGAGAAACAGACTGATCACTCCAATGACGGCAACTGTCAGTCTGCTCCCCAATGAAGAGAGCTGCTGAAATAATTAGTCCATGCCCTGTCAATAAAACAATAATACAGCAGCCGAGGTGACATCCAAAATATGCACATCGCCTCAGATGACCTGAAAACCTGCCCCGTCGCAGGCTGGAGAACAAGGACACGTCTTCAAACGCGGCTGCAGATGAGTCCAGGCTTTGTTTCAGGGGAGATTTGACCGGCTGGGGGGACACCAGCAGGGGAACAATGAGACACAAGACAGTGGTGTCGGGATTTGACCCTAAACCCGTGTTAAGAATCTGCTGCACTTTAAACTTGTATATCAGATTTCATTAAAATTCAAAAGTGAACTAAACCAGGTCCTATGAGTGACAGCAGAAAAGCGAAATTGAAACACAGGCCATATATTATACATGAGAATTGAGGACAAATGCGATAAAAACCAACAGAAAGGGAATAACCAGTCAGACAGAAGGATTATTGTGCTGCAGATCCTGAAGATGGTGCTGCCCAGCTGCAATTCTCCTCTTCAGGTTTTTGAATAGCAGAAGTAAACACCCAAAACCACACTGTGCTGGAATCTTGTGAGACTCCATGCTGTTTAAAGGTGCATGACCAAATCCCTGCCACCTCAGGGGGCTGTTGCTGACCTCTGATTCACCCACACATGGGGAGTGAAATGAGAATCAATGGTTTATCACAGTAATGAAGTCATCTAAAAGTGATTTAGTCAATCAAATCTAAAAATAAAAGTTTCTGTGTCAGCAGTGTGTGTCTTTGTTGAGAGACTGATGAGTACAGGACTATTTTTGTGTTCTCTAGCTTTACCACTGTATCCATTATTCAGTCCTCAAATCCATCGGAATGTACTGTACATATGTATTCATTCTGCATGTCTTAATCAAACACTATAAGAACCATGCTTTCTACACCTGGCAGTAGCATCATTTTTATCCAACACTGCATATTCTAGGCTACTGTGGTTCAGCAATGTTAGAAAATCAGGTGAAGGTGCTGAATGTGTCTCACAGTAGAAAACAGTTCATTGGACATTAATCAAGAGCCGCTCTCAAGTTTTAGTCCTTAAGTTATGTTGAGTATATAGATGAGTAATATCTGTGTTCTGTTGTGTTGAATCAGACCCACAGTAGATCTACTTCAGTCAGTTATTCTTCAGACCACTGAGCTGAAAATAACCAGGAGACAGGATTAATAAAAACAACACCGAACGCTTCAAGAAATAACCACAGTGTTGTTTTTTCTCTACACGCATGCACCTTTTAAATGTACTCGTAAACTGTAGAACACTATCACTGAATGGCAGTAATATCATGGCCCCCCTTTAAATCTTGATGGGTCACAGTGGGCTTTGTGCCGTTTTTCCTTCTTTTGGTTGTCTGAAGCTACAACAAAGCTTTTTCTGTCACAATGTTTTTGATTAAATGCCCAAAACCCATAAGCAACTTCTGAGCTACTAAGAAGAAGCCTCTGGCACCAACGATCAGACCGCAGAAAGTCATTGAACTCCATCCTTTTTCAAGTCTTAACAATCAAGAAAACACTGACTCCCTCAATGTGTGTGAACCAATCAGAGTTCACCATCTGTGGCTGCTCTTGTGAGTCGTGTGTACGCGTGATGAGCCCATTAAACTGACTCTGTGTTCCATGAGATTTTGTTACATGTGGGAGAAAGGTGAAAGTCACAGCATGTTGGTGGGTGTGAAGTCAAAGGGACACACAATGAGCTGGTGTGTATTTTTCACAACCAGTGGTGCTCGTGTCACCACCGCGACATGTTAAGAAGCTCCAGTATGAAGGAAAGGGATGGGAGGCATTCTTTGAACTGTTGTCCACAGATACCTCTGACATCATATAATGATGGTCCTCGACAGTCACATGACCTCAGTCAGCAAAAGAAGGCTCTAATCTGCATCTCAGAACTATGTTAAACATGTAGAGCGGAGGATCACAGATTATCTCAGCCTGTGAAGGAAAGGGTTAAAAAATAGCTGATCAGTGATGAAGGTGACAAGTGTGAACGGAGTGCCTTCACACGAGCGTGGCAGTGGGGCAGGGACGAGGCCTGAGCGGGGCAGCAGGGCAGATGAGGGGGGAGATGTTGATGATGAGAGCCGACAGGAGCCACATGAGGCCCCCTCATAACACAGGGGGGGCCCGCGGTATGCCCAGCAGTCTGCACACACACACACACACACACACACACACACACACACACACACACACACACACACACACACACACACACACACACACACACACACACACACACATACTACACCTAGACATAAAAAGGCGTTGTTTTTTATTAAGTGTTATTACTGAATTACAACAATGTAATGTACGTATATTATATAAGAAGTATATATGTATGCATATATATTGTACAGTGCGCCCTTGTTACTTGAGGTTAATACGTTCAAGGAATCACCCGCAAAAACGAAATTTCGCGACAAACTGTTTTTCTTATTATTTACAGTAATTTCAACGTTTCTGAACCCCCCCATACTGATATTAAACCACCTTCTCTCTGTATCACCTTTAAAACACTCTGATAGACTGATTAAAACACTTTTGTGTCTCATGGAAGTCGGAGACTCACAGAACGTAGAACACTTCCTGATGCCGTCAACCAATAGAATGCTAGTACAGTATCACATGACTGCCTACTAAAAATCCGCAAGGAGGGGAAGCTGCGTGTTGATGCGCGAATGTGCAAGAGATTACTGTATTTGTATATGTACACACACACACACCCACACACACACCCACACACACACACACACACACACACACACACACACACACACACACACACACACACACACACACACACACACACACACACACACACACACACACACACACACACACACACACACACACACACACACACATTCATTAAAGCTTAATGAAACTTCCTGGACTGAATGCAGTCTTAATGTCTTCTATTTCGTTCAGGTCCCGTTGTCTCTGTTTAGTGGGGATTGTGCTCCCTCTAGTGGTCTCATGTTTTATAGCAGCGTAACTCTGGAGACACATACAGTAAAGAATTTTGACATCTGTGTGTGTAACCTCACTGTTTCCAGGAAGTCCTGGCCCACTGATAAACGACGACACAGCTTCATTTAATTCATCGGCTGCTGAACGGATCAACCAGAACACATTTTATCTGACTTATTTGTGGGGAAAGTTTCCTACAAAAATTCATTTTGGCAGTGGAAAAACATCCCAGATGTGGTCAGGCACCACTGGTGGACCCACGCTGGCCGCTCCACACACCACAAGTCAATCCCAGTTTGCCTCACCAACACAGCACTGGTCATCCTCCACATGAGGGTGTCTTTACCACAGAATGCCTTCTGGGCTGCTCTTTTATTGGCTGCCGTTGCAACATAATTGTGTAACGGTGCTCCAATCAGTTTGTGCCCCCACCCCCTCCTTTTCAGCCCACCCCTGACTTAACAACCAGAAAAAGGTCACGTTTCTGAGAAGTGACTTCCGTACATGTTCCATGCTGTGTCGTCACTTTCAATTTCTTAAGACCTTTCATGACACACTCCCGTCAACTCACTGCTGCAAACACCACACACACTTTGTTGTGGCTGTGGTGTGAAGTAGAAAACGGAGTACTGGAGTGTTAAGCAGAACGCAGCGTGTGGATTTCCTTTTATGAGTAATTGCTAAAAAAAAGCTTCAATTTTTCTCCCTTATTTTGAATCAATCATGTTCCTTCTTCTCTACAAAATGTGAATGCATGAGCAGCAGTGATCGTCCTCCACCCGTCACATCACCTGTTGGGCACAGAGGCCCGGCACACACACCTGTCTGGTCCTTTTCCGGTGTTCCATTCAGATGATTGGACGTGTTTAACTGGACTCCACATTAATGGAGCGATAAATACGAGCTGAACCTGCAGGTGACACGTCTACATCAGGGAGGTCAAAGGTAAAATAACTAACGTGCTTCAAGCCGAGGGCCGGACTGGTTCAATGTTTATTATAACATATTGAAATGAACATAGCCTATTGAACCAAGAGCTAACACAGTGCATATTATGTAATGATTAAATAGATAAAACAATAATTTCTTATGGCTCTGTCAGGAACTTTGAGGGGAAACATTTTCAACAAACAGCAAAAAAGTAAATGTCCTTCAAATTAATTGTATGGATCATAAACTGAAAATCCATTATTGTGCATGCATTATTGCATTACAATAATAATGTTGTGCATACACAATAATAATGCATTATTGTTCCAAAAAAAAATCTTGTTTGTGCTGCTCTACGATCCTACTGATCACTGGTTTCAAATAGTAAAATAAAAAGTAAAATCACTTGTATTCTGTCTCATGGCTCTTATCTGCAATTTTCCCTGAGTCCATTCAACTGAAATAAAAAATAAATAAAACAAAACACGAAAACCAACGGCACACAGAAAGAACAATACTTCCTTCAAGGAGACGTCACGTCTTGTAGAAACAAATGTAAAAACTGAACTGAATTTAAAACTGAAAATAGGTTCCTGTGAGGCTCACTGGTCTGAGGCTGACCTGATGTTTGATGGTGTCTCAT
The DNA here is from genome assembly GCF_040054535.1 of Antennarius striatus. Lineage (NCBI taxonomy): Eukaryota > Metazoa > Chordata > Actinopteri > Lophiiformes > Antennariidae > Antennarius > Antennarius striatus. Next base: position 22,072,376 of record NC_090787.1, read on the forward strand.
CTTTAGTACAAGTTCATCAGTGTTCAGGGTCAGGGGTCATTCAGGTTCATTCAGCTGGTTAAGGGTGTGAGGCGGGGGAAACTCCGGGCCAGTGCACCGCAGAGCCACACAGACGACCACACACACTCATTTCTTCGGTCAACTTGGAGCGACCAATCAACCTGAAGCTCATGTTTCTGGAGGTGGGAGGAAGATGGAGAACCTGGAGAGAACCCCCCCAGACACGGGGAGAACATGCTAACTCCACACAGAGCGGGACTCGAACCCGGAACCACCTTGCTGTGCGGTGACAGCGCTACCCACTGCACCACGGCACCGCCCTGCTGATAAACAATGAAACCAAAGCCTGCTTGTTGCACTGCAGTGACTTCCGCTACTGTTGCATTGTGGGGAATTTATTTTTGGTGCGTGCAAAACACCAGCGTGTCGATGTGGCCTGTGGGCTGGTTCTAACAGTAATTCAAAATCATCCGGCGGCCCATAAATAATTTGCCGCGGGCCACATCTGGCCCGCGGGCCGTGACTTTGACATGTGTGGTCTATGATGTTCTCCTTACATTGTAACCACATCTGACTGGTGACTATTAGTGACCTGCTGCCCATCCAGCAGCCATCCTGTTCAATCACAACCACCTGAAACAGCTGTGGGGGGTGAGTAACAGCAGCCTGTTTGCTTTACTACACTTCTGCCTCTATGGGTCACGGAAACACCCCCCTGGTCTGACTGCTGGAACATGTCTTACATACATGTGCATTCCACAACACCCCATAGAGTCACCTGAGTTAAAAGTCTTTCTTAAAGACAAGAAAACATTCATTTAATTAAGGAGAAGTTTGCCCCCATCCACTTTTGTCTGAAGAACAAGATTTCCTCAGCAGAGCAGCTCTCTCCTCACATAAGTGTAGATCAGACCTTCTTTGCTGACATGAAACACGTCGCCCTTCCTTTACTTTCATATTTAAACTCTTCTAGGAATCGAACGTGTTTTCCCTTTAGATCAGGTTTGAATCTTCGTGGGTGGCTGGTGATTGACACATGAAGTTGCTGCTCGTGTCGGTCGCCCACACATCACAGGATTGTGACACGGGTACGACTGATTCACGTTTGCAGATCCCACGGAGTTCACCCTAACCACACAGAAACGGACTGTGGCAGGACCTCAAACCTCACCTACTAACAGTTCATCTAACATCTCCAAAGCAGCATTAGTCCTGTAAATGCTTGTATCACATCATTAAACTGTTGTCATACAGAAACAAAGAACCGTTCTGGACCGTATTTACAGATTGTGAGGGATTAGTGATGAACGTTTCTGGTCTGAAGGTGGCAGCATAAACCTCTGGACACTCCAGAAGCTCTGCTGGAATCTGAATCCCTTTACAAACTGTCCGTTTGTCGTTGTGCATCTTGTACCGGCTGGGGTGACAGCAGGACAATATTCAACATATTTTTCCCCCCAAAACAGGAAGGATTTCAGCAGTGATCTTTTCCTGATTGTCTGCTCTGGTTTTCATGATGGGGTGTGGAGTAACAGGCTGGTGGCTCTACTAATCTATGGGAGGAAGCAGAAGGTCAACCCTACCTCCATGTATCTGTGTTCACACTGGCACTGCTGGCAGAATGAACAAACCTCTCTGATTGGCCCATTGGTGGTTCTTTGTCCAAGCCAGTGATATTTTATAACAATGGTATACAGTACATCATACCATGTATCAGTGTGGACCAATCGCTGGCCATGGTGCATCCACAGAGCCCGGAGTGTTTGTTCAGCATGGAGGTGGGGGTGTGTTTGGGCTCTGGTTTGCCCACAGACAATTCTTCGGTTCCACAGTGGGCAGAAAAATCACCAGAGAAAAGAACGTGAACTATGAGCACTCCCACGTACCTCATCTCCTGCTTCTGGACTCTACCATCTCCTTTTCAAAGAAGTTATGGTGATTTGTTTTTGGCTTTTTCTAACCCTGTGTGTTTGCCGCCGTAGTGATTGTCTGCCCCGCCCTGACTGCTTTGCACCTGTTCCACCTCACCTTGTGTACATGTAGTCTTGTCACGGTTCGGCGTGGCAGTGCTGGTGTTTGGCAGGGAGATGGGCCAGGCTTGTGGGTAGAGCCACGGCTCCACACCTGAAGCTCATCCACACACCAGTAACTGATTTTCACACCTGAACACCGTTGGTGTTATCATGATGAGGCTTTTTAAGCCAGGTGGGAGTAGCGCTTTGTTGCTGAAAGTGATTTTTCTTTGAACGAGTACAGCACTATCTGTATCTGTTTAACCATCTATATCATCTGTACCTGTACTTGGAATGGGCGGGGCTTAAACAGGAAGTGGGTGTGGTTTGACCAGAAATGGGTGAGGCTTAAAACAGTACATTATTTTAAATCTGAAATTAATATGGATTGATCAGAAGTTGCTATATTGTTTATTTTAAAACTTTTGACAGAACAGCCTCAAAATTGAGATTCAAATCAATGTTTTTGATCACAAAAGTAGGAGAACTATTTACAGAACATGTTTTTTATGAACTCACAACATGAAGTGCATTAATGAATACAACACATGCAATAGGAAATTATGAACTACAAAGTATGCTAGAAAACATGCTACCGGGCTGACAGAGCGCTCGCTGAGGGGGGGAAGACCCGCGGCGGGGGACTCTGTGTTTACATCAGGGATGCTGCTGTGGTCTGCACACACTGCTCTCCTCTGGTGGAGCTCATGATCATCAGATGCCGGCCATTCTACCTGCCCAGGGAGTTTTCTGCCATATTGCTGGTGGCAGTAATCATCCCTCCCCCCTCCAGCAACAACAGGAGTGAGGCACTGAATGATCTCTACCATCTCATCAGTGAGCAGCAGACAGCCCACCCAGATGCCTTCCTCATTCTGATCAAATCATTCTGGTGGGGCACTTTAACCACGCAAACCCCAAGAGTGTGTTTCCAAAATGACATAGACATATCAACTTTGCCACCAGAGGAGCTAACATCCTGGACAATGTCTACACAACACATAAAGATGCCTACAAGGCCCGCGCCCTCCCCCACCTTGGGGCATCAGACCATCAGACCATTCAAAGACGCAGCCACCCACAACAACACCACAGACCTCCAGGAGTACATGGAGACCGTCACTGCATACATGAGGAAATGCATGGATGATGTCACGGTCACCAGAACCATCTCCGTTCGAGCCAACCAGAAGCCTTGGCTGACAGGTGAAGTCCACAGGCTCCTGAAGGCGTGGAACGCGGCCTTCAGAGCTGGGGACGAGGTGGACCTAAGGACAGCGAGGGCCAACCTGTCACAAGGCATCCGAGTGGCCCAGAGACAGTACTCCAGGAGGATCGCCACCCACTTCAGCGACAGCAGAGACACCAGGAACCTGTGGCGGGGGATTCAGTCCATTACGGACTATAAGCCCCTTCCACAGTCCCGCGACAGCTCCACCACTCTGCTGAACCAGCTGAATGACTTCTTTGCATGCTTTGAGGCAGACAATGGCATCCCGGCACAGAAGGCTCCACCCCCTCCTGGCGACCAGGTGTTGACACTTTATCTGGACAGCGTGAGGAAAGTCCTCAGAAGGACCAACTCAAGGAAAGCCCCAGGTCCTGACAACATTCCTGGTCGTGTTCTTAGACACTGCTGATGAGCCCACAGATGTCTTCACAGACATCTTCAACATCTCCCTGATCCAGGCTGTTGTCCCCACCTGCCTCAAAGCCACCACCATCATCCCAGTCCCGAAGAAGTCGCCCCCATCTGGCTTCAACGACTACCGCCCAGTTGCACTCACTCCCATCCTCATGAAGTGCTTCGAGCGGCTAGTCATGCAGCACATCAAGTCTGCCCTCCCTTCAACCCTGGACCCCTTTCAGTTTGCTTACCGGTCCAACCGCTCGACCGATGACGCCACCTCCACGGCCCTACACTCAACCCTCACCCACCTGGAGACCAAAGTGTTGCTCCCGTGTCGACGAGCAGACCACTCTGCTTGACACGACGTTCTTGCTGAACCTCGGCACCGCAATCATTCGCTCAGAATGAGTACTCGCTGCTGCTGCTGCAGCCCTCAGACACTTTCTGCACATCATCCCGCCTGCTGTCTCCTCCTGCAGGCTGAGTACCGGTGCGTGGAACTCTGGCAGTGCTCACACCACGGCTGCTCTTCACACATTCTGGCAATGTGTCCCCGCATGCCACACCGGAAACACACGACATCACCGCTCCCAGGCCCAGCTCCTCGTCGGCGCCGGTCACCTGCACCTGTTCGCCTCACTGGAGTTTGCATGGCGTTGTCGTCCAGGGCTGCTGCTTTACAGATCTTCTCCGTGTCCTCGAAACTCCTGAGCTTGGTTTTAAACTCAGAAAAAGACACAGTCCTCTCTGTGCTACATGCACCACAAATGGTTTGAATTCCTCTGGAAGTCCTTTCAAAACCATTCCTACCATCCATCCGTCACTCAATGTCTTTCCAGCATTTCTCAACGCCGTTATGGCAGTTTCTGCTCGGATCACATGATCAGGTACACTTTCATTGCTCCTCTTCTGCAGTGAAGTCAGTTCAGTGTATAAGCAAATGACCCGCGGCTTACCCGTGCCTGCATAGTAGTCTCTCAGAATCTGAAGTGCCTTGTGTCCATCATCATTTGCCTCTCGTATCACGAGCGACAGGCTTTTGTTGTCCAAGAACTGTATTAATTCGGCATACGCCAAGGCATTCTTCTCCTGGTCAGCCGCGGTGGCAGCGGCCGCATCTTCTTCCTCACCCTGTATGGGCGGGTCATTTAAGATGGTATTCTTCAGCCCCTGTAATCGCAAGTGAGCCAAAAGCTTTGCCCCCCATAGTTCATACCTCTGCTCCGATCCGTCAAAGCAGAGCCGACTTGACAAACGACTAGAGTCCTTTTGTGTCATGTTGTCCCGTTAGCTTAGCAGCACGCCAACAAACATACAAACAAGAACTTTCCACCTCGAAAATAAATCTGGCCACTCTGGGCCCATAACCTGTTAGCAGAGCCACACTGCAGTGGTAAAAACGTAGGCTATGCCAGAAATATTTAGGTGAGAAAAAAGAACAAACGGAACGCAGAATGAACGAGCCAGGAGGCATCAGTATTTCTCATACAACAGATCTGCTCGAGTTTATTTGGACGTCATTAAATACACAGTGTAACTATTACTTCCGGTCTAGCCACATCTGGTAAAGTACTTCACAATAAAGCATGTATTTTGTGATCATGTGATTTTGTGATACGTCAGAATGCTGTTCATCGACTTCAGCTCAGCATTCAACACAATCGTCCCCCAGCAGCTCATCTATAAACTGGACCAGCTTGGACTCAACACCTCCATACGCAACTGGCTGCTGGACTTCCTGACAGGGAGACCACAGGCAGTTTGAGGTGGTAGCAACACCTCCAGCACCATCACGCTGAACACAGGAGCCCCCCAAGGATGTGTTCTGAGCCCCCTCCTCTTCACTCTGTTGACCCACGACTACACACCGACTTCAGCTCCAACCTCTTCATCAAGTTTGCAGACGAGACGACTGTGGTGGGTCTCAGGAACAACAATGATGAGACAGCCTACAGGAATGAGGGGGGCCTCCTGGCTATGTGGTGCAAGGACAACCATCTCCATCTGAATGTGGAGAAGACGAAGGAGATTGTTGTGGACTTCAGGAGAACACGCACCCAGCATGCTCCACTAACCATCAACGGTGCTGCAGTGGAAAGGGTCAGCAGCACCAAGTTCCTGGGTGTGCACATCTCCGAGGACCTTTCCTGGGACCACAACACCGCTGGCCAAAATAGCCCAACAACGCCTCTACTTCCTCCGCAAACTGAGAACAAGAGCCCCACCCCCATCATTATGACTTTCTACAGAGGCCCCATGGAGAGCATCCTGACCAGCTGCATCACCCTGTGGTACGGCACCTGCACCGTTTCCTGCAGACCCTGCAGCGCATCGTGAGAGCAGCTGAAAGATCACTGGTGTCTCTCTCCCTTCCCTCACAGACATTTATAACACCCGCCTCACCCGCAAAGCCATCAGCATTGCAGTTGATCCCCCCCCCCCCCCCCCCCACACACACACCCTTTTCAGCCTGCTGCCATCAGGTAGGAGACTGCAGAGTCTGGGCCAGAACCAGCAGGATCAAGGACAGTTTTTGTCACAAGGTGGTCAGGAGGCTCAACTCCCTGTCATAGCCTTGAACTCTACCCTCACACTGCCCTGCCCCCCCCCCCCCAGCTCCTGACTACCTATCTCTCCCTCCCCCCGTCAACTCAGGGACTGCGCACACGTCACTTCCCCTACGAGATTAGAGAGTATAGAGATGTTAACCATCCGTTGTGTTTTGTCCAATACTCGGTGTTGTACTGCCTGTGTTGTCCTGTCTGTGTTGTATTGCCTGTGTTGTACTGCCTGTGTTGTACTGCCTGTGTTGTACTGCCTGTGTTGTACTGCCTGTGTTGTACTGCCTGTGTTGTACTGCCTGTGTTGTACTGCCTGTGTTGTACTGCCTGTGTTGTAATGTCTGTTGTACTGCCTGTGTTGTACTACCTGTTGTACTACCTGTTGTACTGCCTGTTGTACTGCCTGTTGTCCTGCCTGTTGTCCTGCCTGTTGTCCTGCCTGTTGTACTGCCTGTTGTCCTGTCTACCGTGGGTCAGAGAGGACTGTAATCTCATCTGTGCTGTATGTCGTGCATATATGGTACATTTGAGAATAAAGCTGACTTTGACTTTGTATGCATGAACAAGAATTGTCAGACTCAACACAATTTTCTAATTTTTTTCTTTTAAATGTTTGTTTTTCAATTATTTACTTTTACCACTTAATGTTCTTGCCATTTAAAAAAAAAATTTATACAATGTTGATTAAGGTGTGTGTGGGTGTGTTTGTGTGTGTCTGTTTGTGCATGTGTGTGTGACTGAGTGAATGTGTTAGAGGGAGAAAGAAAGATAGATGGAGAGAGAGCATGTGTGTGTGTGTGTGTTTGTGTGTGCGAACGCGCTATGTAACAGTTAAAACATCTATACAGTATATAAGTTTTTACTTTGAACTGAAGTTAGAAAGTGTCAAACCAAGAGCAAGTAGGAAAAAACCCCAAAAACCGTCTGTAGTGGAGGTGGTGACCGATGCGACACCAGCAGTTTTCAGCTCTGGTTAAATGCACCGCGTACATGCAACAAAACAAGTTCACCAAGTAACCAAGTAGACCGAAATAGAGGCAAACTGAAGAAAACCTAAGGCACATGTGTTAAACTCAAGGCCCGGGGGCCAAATGTGGCCCACCACATTATTTTATGAGAGCGTAAAAGGTTAAAAGTCTACCTTCCTCCTCTGCATCATGTCAACCAACTCTCTACCTTTTCCTGTCATAGTTCCAACATTCAACGTCCCTACTCTCAGTCCTATACTCTTGGCGCTCCTCTTCTCTCTCTTCCTACGAACACACTTTCCTCCTCTCCTTCTTCGACCAACAGTAGTCCAGGGGCAACCTTGTACCCTCTTAGAGATAGGGTGATTAGCTCAGTCACCAGGGAGGAGCTCGGAGTAGAGCCGCTGCTCCTCTGCCTCGAGTGGAGCCAGCTGAGGTGGCTCAGGCATCTGTTCAGGATGCCTCCTGGACGCTTCCCTGGGGAGGTGTTCCGGGCATGTCCTACCGGGAGGAGATCTAGGGGAAGACCTAGGACATGCTGGAGGGATTAGGTCACTTGGATGGCCTGGGAACGCCTCGGGCTCCCTCCGGAGGAGCTGGAGGAGGTGTCTGGAGAGAGGAAAGTATGGGCATCCCTCCTGAGACTGTTGCCCCGGCGACCCGGCCCCGGATAAGAGGTAGATGATGGATGGATATTAGTTACATCTGGCCCTTTGAGGACAGCCGTGAAAATGAGTCTGACCCCCCTGACCTGAGGAGAGCAACGTGAGCTACAGTGAAGCCACACACAGACAGATCAGTCAATGTGTGTGTGTGTGTGTGTGTGTGTGTGTGTGTGTGTGTGTGTGTGTGTGTGTGACAGAGAGTGGGGCAGCGATGCTCTGCTCTGGCTGCAGTGATATGTCTTTGTGGGGAGGGGTGGGTGCTGTGTGTGACTGGCCAATCACAAAGCGTGAAGACAGTCCGTTGTGAGGATTCTCCTTCACTGTTGTTTGAGTATGGACAAACTTTACTCATATCGCGCTCGTACTCGTTAAAAACGTGTTATCCGTTCCAGATACTCGTCTGAAACACGTTCCCAGCTCCGCCCTTATAAAGACTGTTTGTGTTGTCATGAGGTTTGTATAGTTGGGTTCAGTCGGTTCAGTTGTGACATCTTGCTGTCCACTTCTCATTCTGGAGTCTCTGTGCTCTATGTTCTCCCAGGTTTTTCTCAGGTTCACCCCCCATCCGCCCATCTGCTATGGACCTGCTCTTCCCATCCCACCAGTACCACCCCTAACCTAATTATTGGATGGGGTCCGGCTTCCTTTTTCCTCCGCGCCACCATACTGTTCCACCCCTCATCCACCCATCCGCTGTGGACCATCTGCTGTGGACCTACACCTCCCATCCACCAGTATCACCCCTCACCTAACCATCGACTGGGGTCCTGCTGCCTCTCTTCCTTGGTGTCATCTTACTGTTCCACCCCTCATCCGCCCAGCCGCCGTGGACCTTCCTCTGTAGACCTGCACCTCCGAGCCCACCAGTATCACCCCCATATCTCCATGTGCTGTGGACCTTATCCTCCAAGCCCACCAGTACCACCCCTCAACTATCCATCGGCTGGGGTCCTGCTTCCTTTCCTCCTCCTTCCTCCATACAGTCATCCACACAGCTGTAATTGTGCCTTGACTTTATCAACCTTAACCATATTGATACTGTCTCTCTCTGGCCTGTCTCACTCTCTCTCTGTCTCTCTCTCTCTGATGCTGTTCTTATCTTCCTTTGATTTCTTTTCCACCCAACCGGTCGAGGCGGATGGCCGCCCAAAAGAGTCTGGGTCCTGCCCGGAGTTTCTTCCTCATTGAGGGAGTTTTTCCCCGCCACTGTCGCTTATGCTTGCTCTGGAGGGTTCAGTTGGGTTTCTGTGTCTGTTAAAGCGCTTTGAAATGTCTGCTGTCATGATTAAGAGCTATATAAATAAAACTTGATTGATTGATTGATTCTAATGTTTGATAGGCCAAGACCTGAAGTTGAATGCTGTGGCCAAGCTGCTCTCCATATCTGGTCAAGAAAGGGTTAATCACAGGACATACATCCTCCTCCTCCTATATCTGGTCAAGAAAGGGTTAATCACAGGACATACATCCTCCTCATCTTCTTCATTTTGTCTTGTTGTACTGTCCATACCACCACAATGTAATGCTGTCTCTGTTCAGAAAGACGCACCACCAGCCAACCTGTGAGGAACTAGGGACCTTAAAGTATCCTAAAAAAGGTTGTAAAAAGAAATATATATTTTTGATAGAATGTTACGTATGCCTACATGTGTATTTTGTGTGTACTGTGTGTGGGTGTGAATGTGCATGTGGGTGTTTGTGGGAGAGATGGATGTGGTGTGTTGGTGTCCTGTGTGTTGTTTTCCCTAGACCCAGATCACCCAATCCAGCTCCAGTGCCTGCCTGGAGCTGTCCAACAAGGAGCTTCCCATTACCTGCTGGTCACTCCACCTGCTGCCAATTACCTGCCAATTGCATGTCTCGCCCCAAACACACCCTATATACGTCTTTTGTTTGCCGTTCAGAAGGAAGCTATATCTACGATCTCTATCTCATCTCTCACATCTCCATCTCATCTCTTTATCACATCTCTCATCTCAGCTCTCATTCTGTCTATCTCAGTTCCAGGTTCTGTGTGGTGAGTAACTGCTAGTGATGGGCAGATGAAGCCCCATGAAGCATTGAAGCGTTTCATCCCAATCGGTTCACGGTGGTTCGGAGCTTCATGAGGCTTCATTTGCTCTAGTACGACATCTACTGGATGCTAAAATATCAGGTGGCATGCGTTTGAAGTGTGCGGCATTTTGCAGAAAGCCTGTTAATAAAACTGTCAGCAAAAAAAAAGAAGTATGCAAAACATGTATAGTTTAGTGATTATAATATATATATACACAGTATATAATATATACAGGCAAACCTCAGTTTCCGACCACAATTTGTCCCGGAAGGCTGTTCAAATAGCTATTTGTTCGAATTCCAAATACAATTTTCCCATTTCAAATTATTTAAATGGTCTTAATCCGTTCCAAGATGCTAGAAAATTAACTGTTCTGGTAATTCAACATGTTATGTCATTTATATATCAAATTGTATAGTAATGAAACATATCAAAGAAATGCAAAAGAAAGAAGCAAACATGAGAAAGAAATCTGGTTAGCCCAAGATGCAAGTTATTGTCGTCTTTGGGACCGAAGTTCACGGTACCGTAACTCGTACCATAGGCAATGGAACGCAGATTAAGTGGAAAATTATTGAATGCAGTGAGGGGAGGGTGGTTGGGGTTGGGACAATGATTGTGTTTCTGTAACACTGAGGTATAGCCAGTGATTATACTCAGTGACATCATTGGTTTGTATTTAGAAACAACATTTTCTCCACTGGGGCAGGTTCCATTTCCTGATTCTCTCCCCTAAACTGACTCTCTCCACACTATCTATACCTCGCTCCAGAATATATCTAACGCTATCTAATTTCCTAATTGTCTCCACACTATCTAACCACAGCTCTCCACCAATCAACCACATTCTGAATGGAGTGTGATGCTTTATATCGGTGTTAGAGCGTGTGTCGCTTGCCGAATCAGTCACGTGGTATCGGTCGCGTAGCGGGGCGTTTCCGTGATGGGAGCTTCGATATGGAAGACACGTCCGATGCCTCGCTGCCGGCGAGGCTTCGGACGTCATTATTTACAGCTCCTCCCATCGATGAAGCAAGCCTCAATTCGCGCTTCGTGGGAACGCCCCTCTCCTGTTCGGCACACGCTTCGGAGCTTCGATCCCCGGCGTCACATCGTTAGTCACTGCCACTTTAGTTTAGTTAATCTTTGTTAGTTATTTGTACTGTATGTTCTGTTAGTCCATGGCCTAGGGGTAGCTAGACATACCACCCTTAGTTGTCCTTTGTCTAGAAACACCAGTTAGGAGGATGTTGTCTTTGTTGTATTTTGGTCAGTCTCTGACTGTCTCGGTAGTGTAGTTAGGCAGGGCTTTTATTTTGTTTAGTTACCTGCATTGTTTGGCTTGTGTTCTAGATTATTTTGTTAATTTTGACAACATCCATTACCCTAGATCGTGTGACATTATTTTTTAGTTTGGCAGTCTCACTGGTTTTGTGTTAAAGTCTTGTCTTAAAATATATAAAATCATCTGTTGCAACGGAAAAGTCTTTTGTGTTGGCTCCAGTTTATTTACATTTCAGCTGCTCGAGTTCCTGTTTGATTATTTTCCGGGTTTTTGGTTTTTGTTACTGCCATTTCGTCACATACTGTAGTCAACATTCTGCAGGGTTGTAACACAGAAAGGTGAAGGCCCATGGAACAACACATTACATCTTGTGGAGATAACGTCCATATCATCTGAATCCAGACTTCTTTTAAATGAATCATTACCATTGTGACGGCGTAAAGGAAGTCTTGAGTTTCTAACTCAATGTGCCCACAATACCTGGCAAAAAATACATGTCATCAACACATGGTGTAACGTCAGAGCATGCTCAAGTATTACAGATAACAGCTGAAACAGTTACAGATCAGCAGCTAAAATTAAATTAAACTGCTATTCTGATAAGGTGTGTCTTCAAAAGTTACTGACGGAGATCCTGAAGAAGACCGGCATGAGGAGAATTTTTTTTTTCTGTTTTCATTGAGCCATATGATGAGGGTGAACTTTAATTAATTTCATTTTAAATAAACTCATATTTGGTTTAACCTATTGATTTTAATATTTTGGTTTAGTTCATTTGATTACTGGATGGCTCTTTGTTTGTGTGCAGGGTTAAAGACGCTTTCCAGCCCAGATAAGACAAACCTGTAGAAGAGTGTGTAGTCATTAATGCAGTGCAGTAATCATGTTCACTTCCTGTTTTTTTCTTTTTTTACTTTTTTTGTCACATGTCAAGACGTGTCAAAGGTGATGTTTGTTTGTGCTTGATCTTGGCCACTGGACCTTACAATTAGAGAAGTCTGTAGTTTTTGTTTCATTAAAGAACTCAAATGACAACGTGCCATTTATCTTTGTCACAAGTTGAATTTTGTGTCGAAGTGTGTAGATGAATATCATCACCACTTCCTCACCCACCTTTCTTTCTCCCCCTCAGAGGCCTCATTCTGTCTGTGTGTGTGTGTGTGTGTGTGTGTGGTGTGTGTGTGTGTGTGTGTGTGTGTGCGGCAGGTGCACATTATTTGTAGTGCCGAGTCCCATATTTAAATGTATCCATTAACGTTTGTTGGGTTGTTGGAAAGGCTGCGTGGAGTTGATACCTTAGTTCCAGACTGTTTCAAATGATTATTGATGGGTTTCATGCTAATTTTGCACTGGATTTATTTTTCTAGACAATACCATTCTCATATTTTTTGTTAACCTTTGAGTAACCAGGTGTCTCATTTACAATCAGAACAAGGTACAAAAATGATAAAATCAATGGTCTACAGTAAGAATGGACGGAGTTAAAACCGGCTATTTTCTGACGTCTAACAGCTCCACGTCGACAACGTGCTGATGAACATGCTGACAGCTGGATATTTGTCTGTTCATTTATAAGTCATCAAGTTTATATATTAATTTATCCATTCATTCACGTTCCTCGCCAAAGATGCCAGTTCTGGGTCGGACCAGTACGCCCCGCCTGCTGGTGGGAGAACTCTGATGAGTGTGCTTGGTTTATAATACCAATACACGTGTTTTCATGTGTTTGATATGAAGTCTGATAGTTTTATTGTGGAATTTACACAGGTTACCGTGTGTGTGTGTGTGTGTGTGTGTGTGTGTGTGTGTGTGTGTGTGTGTGTGTGTGCGCAGTGAACCTGCTTGCCCAACTAATGTGTTTTGTTCTTCTGAAGAAGTCAGAAGAACATTACGGAAATGTCCTGTACAACTTTTGCAACCTGATGTGAACCACAGGCTGAGCAGCAGCAGTGAGTCCTGCTATCACACTTTAACTCAATGTAGTTCTACCTTGTTTTGGTACTAACAGCAGTGTGAACTTAACAATGGAGGTTTGGCCTTATACAGAGTACAACATCACTGTAAATACAATCATGTTTGTTTCTTCTTTTATAATCTGGATTATTAATCATAGAGGATCACATGTTTACATTTTAGCACCAAACTTTAATCAGATTAAAGCTAGTATAGAATAAGATAGACTGACCCTCCTCGGCAAAGAACTCAACAGGATATTTGTTTTTAAGTTTCTCCCTCATGACCCATTTGTTATGCACAGGTGTGCTGGAAGCTGACTGGTATCAAATCCTGTGAAATGTGCTCAGGTGCCTTGACTTTCGGTTTCTGCACAATGATACTCCACAGCGTCATCATGGTAATGGGTTTGACTTTAATTTTGTAATAAGGCCCCGGTAAGAACAAGACCAGTGTAAAGACACAGAAAGGACCTTTTATTAGCATTCAGCCCCATTGTTGGCTATGAATAGCCATGGCGGAATGGCGTGTCTGTCAGCAGCAGGTCTGCTCTGACTGTCTGGTGCCCAGAGTGAGTCAGATCCACAAGGCCGGGCCATGAGGAAGTCGGACTGCTTCCTCTACATCACACTGGCCTTGTTTTTAACAAAGCCAGGCCGCGGTCAATCACAAAACACACTGATTACCATCGGAATATTCTGTTTCTATTCAGTCATATTTAACCATCAACAGTATTTGTCACATTCCAGATGAATAACCATGGAGAATGAATGAATGAATGGATGAATTACTGAGTGGAGGAAAGAAAAGAAACACGTGAAAGTTTATGCATGTATGGTTGTGCTAACATAATGTAACAGATGTAGGAGGAAGTACCCAGAGTTTCAGGGGGATTCTGTTTGAAAAAAACAGGAAAGGAGTTCATGTACCCACAGATAAACCCCCGCCACCCAGTTACACCATTCTTGTGCATGAAATTAAACTGAATTTCAAATGTATACAAATATTTAGCAAAAAAAGAAAAATGTTTTTTTTTTTACCAGTTATTATCTTGTCTCATCCTTCCTGTTTGGTCAAAGCCTTTTTTCTTTCAGTTCAATTAATTTAATTTCAATAAACTTTATTTGTCGTCAGTGTCTCTGCTGTCACATGGACAGCATGTTGGGAACCTGGCAGTGTTTTTCATTTATTTATTCATTATTCTTTTGCTGATACATTTTGACTGTGGGGGTCGATACACCCTCACCACAAAACGTTTGCAATTCTGGGTCAAAAAGTCGTAGCACACTGGAGATCGTGGTGAAAAATCTGGGGCAGATTTTGGATTTCAAACCCCCCCCCCCCCCCTAACTGCTCCACCCCCTGCGGAGTTGAAGTTTTGAAACAGAAATTGTTTTTAACGAAGACATTTGAGAATCAATTTTGACAGTCATTCTGAGAACAAAACAATCAAAACAAATGGCAGAGGGGGTAATCCAGGTCAATAATAAGAAACTGAAACAAGAGACTGAATTTAATCTGGGGATTACCAGAGATAAATCTGAGTGCCACAGAGAGCAGCTTTGGTATTTCTTCACATCGAAACAACAAGGTGATAAAAATACCTGATGAGTCCTCTATGCAGCTGAAGCCACATCCTCCCCAGAGGATGGCATGAAGCATGAAGCACACCATGAAGCATATCCTTTCTCTGAAACGTAGCACAGATGGCACACACACACACACACACACACACACACACACGCACGCACGCACGCACACACGCACGCACGCACGCACGCACGCACGCACACACGCGCGCGCACACACACACACACACACGTGTTGTCACTCATAAAGGCCAAATTAAGAAGCTACATGCACCCATTTAGTCTAACATGACATTGCACACGTTTGGTACATGTTGTCAAAAATGTAAGAACGTAATTCTGAGAGATGGAACGTTTGAGAGAATGAAGAAAAAGAAGATACAAGGAAATGAACACACCAACAGAGAGAGAGAGATGGGGGGGAGAGAGAGGGAGAGAGGGGGGGGTGAGAGGGAGGGAGAACAACAGGATATTTTGTCACCATGGTTACTGGCAGTGGATCAGTGTGTCATGCTGTCCTCACTCAGGGCGGTGTGGTTGTAGCGTTGTCAGGACAACATTATGACTGAGATTAAGCTCACACATTGACGATGTCTTCTGGGGTACCGTGGCTCCACTACACATCAGCCAGACTTCCACCGGTGGGGTAAGTTCTCGTTACAAACTGTACGTCTGTTGGTGTCAGGGAGAAAACTTCATAGTGACATGGAGATGTTATGTGGGACAAACCATTTGCATCATACAAAGGTTGTTTCAGTCTGCAGTTTAATTTAATTAGTCAGAATCTTCTACATATTGTCTACATATGTACATTAAAAAACAACTTGAAACTATTTTTTTCTTATGTAAAGTTGCTCTTAAACTGTAGAATGACATTTCAGGCTGTAAATGAGCAACATTTACAATCTGTTTATCACACTTCATATTGGATCATGGAACAGTATTTGATTTCTCAGGACATTTTTAAAAACAACTTTCTGTACCAGAGTGAACACAACCAGTCAGTTACAACACACTCAGTTTCACAACGCGTCGAGGTTATAGGCGGATGTTTTCAAGCTCTTGGAAGGCGGGTAAGACTGACACAAAATATGACAACAGAACCGCATTTCATTACATTTATCCACCTGCATTAATATTTTGGATTTAGTTATTATTATTAGTTATTAATTTACTTATTATCTTATGGAAACTGTATGAAACCAAACAGTCATGTATCTTGTTATTGTGTCTTGTGTTCTTTTATAGTGAAAAATGTGATTCATCGTTCAACCAGAAACCCATTCATGGTCCTCTGAGGGTCCCTGCCCCCAATTTGAAAACTAGGAATTACAGCATTTTTGGAAAAAACAGTTGCATTAATTTATAGACATTACTTTTTATAAGAAAGACTTACAATTAGTAAAAACATACAGCTGCTGTATGTTTGCATGAATGAGCCAGGAAATGTGCATCTCCATGTCACCATGTGTTCAATTTCAGCTCAAAAGTCTCAACTTTCCAGCAGCCTGCCATTCTAAGGCAGAGCACCCTGAGGAAGTTGACTTCCTCATATGCAAGGTCGTCTCTCAACACCATGTTGTTTTGCATTCAGAATCACAGTAAAAACTCTTATTGTTCAGACTTCCTTTGTGTCACTTTTAGCGGCAAAAAGCATAAAAAAGGAATGTCCTGTGAGTTAAATACGTGCATCAGTGGGTAACACCACAGAAAAACAAGAAAAACAAATCGTTCTTTTGAATTCTGTGTTACTTAAATAATATGAAGACAAATTTAATGTGAGGCTTAACTAAAGGCTTTTAGGTCTCTTTTGAGCATTACTCAAAAAGAGCCACTAGGTGGCACTACACACCTCAATTTATCCACTACAGGTAGTCGTCGACTTACGACCGCGATTGGTCCCGACAGATCGGTCGTAATTCGACTTGGTCGTAAATCGACTCTTAAGTAAAGATTCAATCCAGCAGCGCTGGTTCTTGGCTGGGGGTCGTCCGGATCGTCAGCTGGGGCAGCGTGTGGGTTGGTGGGAGCGGGAGACGATCTTTTCATCATCATTGTGAGCTTTGTCTGAATTGTTCGTTTCTTTTTCTCCTCATAAATTTCACGATATGGACGGAAAGCGTCGTTTGCCATCCGTTCAATCCTTGCAAATGTTTCTATGTTCTATGTCCATTTCTTCAAAGTGTGCACGGAGTTTATTTAACAGGGAAAAGCCTTCTGACAAGCCTTTGGTGGTGAACATTTTTTCTGTTTCCTCCTCTTCTTTCTCTGCTTCTCTTCTCTCTTCTTCCACTCTTTCTTCTTCCAGCGCGATCAGTTCTTCTTACAGCGCGATCTTTCGTGAGTTCTCCAAGGAGAGGTTTTTTGCCAGTTTCACTATTTTCTCCCGAATCTGATCAAGTTCTTCGTCACTTTCAAATCCAGCAGAAGAGTTCACGTAACGCTTGACAGTTTTTCCATACGCCATTCATACATTTCTCCGTCACAGCCTCCTAAGCAGCCCAGCCCATCAGTAGTGGGCTGGGCTGCTGATCTCAGTGTGACTGAACAGCATGTGTGCGCCGTGGGGACTGGAGAGAGTGCGGGAGCCTCAGAGCGTGAGTACTGTGGCTGGAGGGAATGCCCGCGTTGCCCGGACATTGTGGTCGTAAAGTCGGTCGGTCGTAAGTTG
Source organism: Antennarius striatus (assembly GCF_040054535.1). NCBI lineage: Eukaryota > Metazoa > Chordata > Actinopteri > Lophiiformes > Antennariidae > Antennarius > Antennarius striatus. The sequence continues at coordinate 22,089,766 of NC_090787.1, forward strand.
CATAGGTCGTAAGTCGACGACTACCTGTATCTGAAAGGACAGGATATCCCCAGTCTTCTGAAGTCAGCTGTTGGGACTAAGAGTAAAAGTGCTACTGAAGTCATATCACCCTCGCACCATATTTTCTGATCTGTCAAATATATGTTGAAATAATAAAAATCACTGTTTTTATTTTTGTCTGATTCACATTTCACAGGAACCTATTCTGTTGTAGACACACAGTGAGAGGTTATGTTGAGTACCAGGTATAAAGATGTCTTGCGTAACTTTCGTTACATCCTGTCTGACATAAAAGAACCAGCGACATCTAACGTTGACACCGACACAATGCTTCATTTTTCTTTTAAATAAAATGGGAAAAGGAAAAATAATATAATATGAAAGCATGTATGAAGAAAATTATTTATAATCTAATTATTAACATTTCTTTTCTTTTTACAGTTACTGCTACTAAAAATATCAAGATGAGCGTTACCAATATGCCGATGACCTTGACGTCTTCATCCACCACCAATTCCTCTGATAATGCTACATGTGACACCCTGTATGACCACAGAGACTATGCCAGGGTCCTCATATCTCTTGTCTATTGCATTGTCTTCTTTGTTGGACTTTTTGGTAACTGCCTCGCTCTGCACGTCATCCGTCCCAATCTGAAGAAGATTAACTCCACCACTCTGTACTCTCTCAACCTGGTCATTTCAGACATCCTCTTCACCTTGTCACTACCTGTGAGGATTGTTTACTATGCTCAGGGCTTCCACTGGCCTCTGGGTGAGGTGGTATGCAAGATCTCAAGCTTCATCTTTTATATCAACACCTATGCAGGGGTCAATTTCATGACCTGCCTCAGTGTTGACCGATTCATTGCTGTGGTCCTGCCTCTGCGCTTTGCTCGATTCAGGAAGGTCAGTAACGTGCGCTACATTTGTATTGGGATTTGGCTGCTGGTCTTAGCACAGACCCTGCCACTGCTGGGCATGCCTATGACCAGAAAGCAACCTGATGGCTACATCACCTGTATGGAATACCCCAACTTTGAGGAGGTTGAGAACATTGCCACTATCCTGATTGGTGCTGTCTTCCTCGGTTATGTCATCCCTCTGGTCACCATGCTTGTGTGCTACTCCGGCTTATGTTCCAAACTCAACTTCATAGCTAAAACCAATCATTTAACAGAAAAGTCTGGCCGGAGCCGCAAGGCCATCGGTGTGATCTGCTGCGTATCCCTGGTCTTTGTTGTCTGCTACAGCCCCTATCACATTGACATCCTGCAGTACATGATTCGCAAGTTGGTTTCAAGCCCTGACTGCGCTGATCTCACGGCCTTCCAGATATCGCTGCACATCACTGTGTGTCTCATGAACCTGAATGCCTGTTTGGACCCTTTCATCTACTTCTTTGCCTGTAAGGGCTACAAGAGGAAAGTTTTGAAGCTGCTGAGGCTACAGGTCAGCATTTCCTTCTCCAGTGTAGTGAGGACTTCGCCAGAAGGCTCCTCCAAGGATGTTATAGATGGGAACAAGATTCCACTCAACAGTTCTTTTGGACCAACCAGTGACAGGCCTGCAGAAAGACGACCACTGCAATGAGTGAGGAAATGCTGGGACAAGAACAGGATGACAGACACTGCATTTTGACATACATTCATTAAAACCAGTCAAATACTGTGGATCATACCAGTGGGGACACTTGCTACTAAGCTTTGGACAGTGAGATCTTTTGGACTAATTTAATTTAGACTAAAGAAGACAAAGAAATGACTGAACTTGCTGTGTTTCCTCATTCAATTTAGTAAACTATGCGGAAGAGCAGAAACAATTGTAGTTAATGAGTGAAACGTGGACCCTCGTCTCCACCTGACACTGAGTCTTGATGTATGCTGGAATTTAACACCTATCTGATGACTGAAAGCTGAAAGCAACATCAGTCAATGTTTGCAGGTCCATCTGATTTGAGTTTCTGTACAGTATAATCAATTCAGTAACTTTTTTGGATGTATATGAAAATTTGCCCCCCAACAATGCCTTCATAATCCAGTCCCACAACCTGACATGAAAAAAATAAAAATAAGTTGTTATGGTAAAAGATTACAAACATTGAACTCCAAAATAAAAGGAGACTCAAACTATCCACTTACTTCACGTTTCAGGTCAACACAGCGTTATATCAAGAAAACTTTCAGCTGCACTGAAATGATTTTTTCTGTCTGCCAACTGATGAAGCTTATTTTTTTGGAGAGCACCATGGATTTATCGAACATTCCATTGTGATGAAACTGCATGTGATTTGTGATGTCACAATTTTAAAACTAATCTGTGGAGATTTCTCCTAAAGTTATGTTTTAATTCTGTTAATCACAGCAATACTTTACATGAAGTGTTTGTTATCTTGTCTTCCTCTTCATTGTCTTTGGCTGCAAACTCTTGATGTGTAACCACCACTTTTTTTTGTTTTTGTAATAGTGGGACCAGAAGTAGAACTGTGAAATTGTATAAAGTTAAATAAATTACATTTTCAAATTCATTGAAGATGTTTTAATGTCACAGGGAATTTAGACATCAAATTATTGTTCTGCCAGAATAATAAAATATTTTAATTTTGTTTATTTATTTATTTGGTTTATTTTTTTCGGACATGTTAATATAACAGCCCCCCTCTCTTTTCCCAGGTTTTACATCCAGAAAAGAGCTCCTTGTCTTTCTGCAGGAACCTGACACACGCAAAAGCTGGACATTACCAGTAACATCTGTAGACTCATCGATGGCTAAATATATGCATGGTGCTCTCTGAACAGCTGCATCCAGCTGTAAATATTTCTGATCTTCTGGTTGCGATTGACATCGGGATTGGTTTGATTTTTTCACACATCTCATCTTTCTGTTTTCCTTCAAATAATGTCTCAACAACAGGGTTTAAGCACTCCTTCACAACTGTCCCATCACTAAAAGATTTTTTATGTCCACCATGCCTTTAGTGAAGATTCGTTTGCGTTTTGCTCGGTTATTTCGTCTTCAGCTTCAGGGGACTTCAGGGGATAACTTTGCTCAACAGAAAACACAAAACTGCTCTGTTAAAATAAGGAAACTGAAAGGAACTAACATATTCATCAACGAGCATCTGACCAAACGAAACGCTGATATCGCCAGAAAAGCGCGGCTGATGAAAAGGCATGGGAAAATACAGAACACATGATCGAACTGTAAAGTCTTCATCAAACTGAACGGGACACCAGAGCAAGCTAAAGTACTGGTCATCAGGAATATGGAGGAACCTGACAGGTATGAAGGAGCACTATCCCGGACTCTAAGGTAGGACAACACACACAACATACCATCATAGTTCATTCATGTCCAACTAGGGACAACCGGGAAATATTACAAAGGATTGCAGATCATGATAAACTGGAACTTAGGACATTTCAACACACTGACCATGATCTGCTGGATCTGGAGCATGACATAGACCCGGACAATCATTTCTTCTCCAGCATCAACAACTAGTGCTGCTATTACACAGAGGAACAACGACACCATTAAAATGGACAAGAAACTATCAATAATACATTTCAATAGTAGAAGTTTATATACAAACTTCAATAACATCAAGGGATATTTAAATCAGTTTATAAAACCATTCCAAATAATTGCAATCTCAGAAACATGGATCAATACAGTCAAAGGAATGGATTTTGAACTGGATCAATATGAACTTCACGTAGCAAACCAAAGGAACAAGAGCGGGGGAGGGGTCGCTGTGTATGTGAACAAAAACTTCAATTACAAAGTAGTAGACAATATGACAACTGTGATTGATAACTTGTTAGAATGTATAACAATTGAAATGTACAGTGATACCTCTGTACTCGACCGCCTCTATACTCGACCAAATCGGTGCTCGACCAAAAAATTAGAGTAGAAAATGTATCGGCCCCTGAACCAATTTTCGGTGCTCGACTAGCCGAGTCGACCCGAACGCGCTCCTCGGCTGTGCTCCTCGGCCTGCGGGTAAGCGTCAGTTCGACTCAGACCGCCAGCAGAGTAACACGTACGCAAATTACGTACGCAAATTACGTACGCAAATTACGTACGCAAATTACGTACGGAAATTATAGCAAAATATGAAAGTAGTGTACGAGTGTCCGACCTCGCGTCGCAGTACGAAATGGCAAAGTCAACCATTTCCACTATGTTGAAGCAGAAGCAACTGACAATGGACAGGTTCCTTCTTAAAGAAAAGAGGAAGGCTACTGCCCAGCCAGATTCACCTCCACGGAAGAGAGAGAGAAGGGAGAAAACCCCTGGAGGCGCGTTACCTAGCGTCATCATGGAAGGGATTCCCCTTCCATGATGACGCTATTGCCATCAACCGCTCTCCAAAACGTAAAGTAAATTATATAAAATGGTTTATAATGCTTTATCTTTATCATGTACTGCTTGTGCACATTTACGTCTTCATTGTTGTTTAGATACACGTTCTTATAATATTTTAGGTATTTTTCTAAATGGTAAGAACGGATTAAAATACTTTCCATTATTTCTTATGGGAAAATTGGTTTCGGTGGTCGAACAAATCGGTGCTCAACCACCACCTCAGAACGGATTATGGTCGAGTACAGAGGTATCACTGTATAATGAAAAAAGTAAAAATGTAGTAATCAGTTGCATACACAGAGCACCAGGCTCTAGTGTTGACGCATTCAAGGAATGGATGGGAGAAGTTTTTTCTAAAACTAACCAAAAGGTTGTTTGCATCTGTGGTGACTTTAACATTGACTTGTTGAATCCTAATAAGCACCAAATAATTGATGACTTCGTCAATACAATGTACAGCACGAGTTTATATCCAACAGTCACCAGACCCAGTAGAATCACCACCCACTGTGCTACTCTAATTGATAAGATTCACATTGACAGTGAAAGTAATACAGTAAGCAGACTATTAATCAATGATATCAGTGACCACCTACCAGTTTTTGTAGTTTATAATAACAGCCAGCAGAGAAATCACCCAGAGGAGAGACTAAAGTACAGGCGAGTGAGGACAGAGGAAACTATGAACACATTAAAGAATGAATTACTGGCAAAAATTGGGAGAATGCATATAATGAAAAAGACATTGATAGTGCATATGAAACTTTTATAAAAAATATTCACATCATTACATAATAAAAATTGTCTAACAAAACAATATGACAGAAATCAAAAGTACAAAGATGGACCGTGGTTCACAAAGGGATTACAAAACGCCTGCAAAAAGAAAAATACACCATATACAGAGTTCATTAAAAGACGAACGAAAGAGGTAGAAAATAAATACAAAACATATAAAAATAAGTTAACTAATATTATACGGGTGTGTAGAAAGGAATATTACAGCACAATATTATGTAATAACAAAAATAACATTAAAGGAATGTGGGACATATTAAACAGTATTATTAAAAATGGTTCTAAACAACAGAGCTACCCTCAATATTTTGTTGAAAATAACATGAAAATGGATAATATGGATGATGTTGTCGACAGTTTGAACAGTTTTTTTGTAAATGTTGGACCCAAACTGGCAGATGAAATCCAGATTCATGTTTAGATGAGAAGTGGAGTGACAACCTTATAGAAAGAATCCCAGTTCAATGTTCCTCACAGCAGTGGAAGGAAAGGACATAATAGATATTGTAAATAAATGTAAAGGTAAAACATCTACGGATATTAATCAAATTGATATTGATATATTGATATGAAAGTTGTAAAAAAGGTGTGTGTGTGTGTGTGTGTGTGTGTGTGTGTGTGTGTGTGTGTGTGTGTGCGTGTGCGCGTGCTATGTCAGTTAAAATATTTATCAAGTATAGAAATTATTATTTTAACAGAGTTTAGAACAAACAGGAAAAAAAAGATGACTGGAGTGGAAGCGGTGGTTAAATCCACGCGTACGTGCAAAAACCAACCAAACACTGAAATAGAGGCAAGCTGAACAAAACCTAAGAAGAGGTGAGCTACGGTGAAGCCACCAACAGAGAGATCAGAAAATGTCTGCGTGTACCAGAGTGGGACAGTCTGTAGGGAGGGGCGGGAGGTATGTGTGACTGGCCAATCACAGAGCGTGAAAACAGTCAGGAGAATTTTCCTTTAGTCCGAGCACCAGTCAGTCAGTCATTTTCTAACCCGCTTAATCCGTTTACGCAGGTTGCGGGGGAGCCGGTGCCTATCCCGGCAGTCTCAGGGAGTGAGGCGGGGGACACTCTGGGCACGACGCCACATAGAGACAAACAATCACTCACACACACACTCCTACAGTCACTTTGGGACCGGCCAATCAACCTGAAGTGCATGCTTTTGGAGGTGGGAGGAAGCCAGAGAACCCGGAGAGAACCCCCCCAGACACGGGGGGGGTTCCACACAGAGTGGGACTCGAACCCGGACCCACCGTGTTGTGAGGCGACAGCGCTACCCACTGCGCCACCGCCGAGCACGGGTATTAACGGGTTATATTCGTGTCATACTCGTACTCGTCAAATATGCATTATCCGTACCGGATACACGTATGAAACGAGTATCCGGCTCAACCCCAACAGACACCACTTCACAGATTACAGGCCTGTTTCCTTGCTTCCACAATTCTCCAAAACCCTAGAAAACTTGTTCAATAACAGACTGGATAAATTCATCAATAAACATAAATTACTCTCTGATAGTCAGTATGGATTTAGAGCAAACAGCTCAGCATCACTAGCATTGATAGAATCAATTGAGGAGATCACCAAAGCCATAGATCATAAACTGCACTCTGTTGGAATATTCATAGATCTACAAAAAGCATTTGACACAATCAATCATGACATTTTAATCAATAAACTAGAGAGGTGTGGGATCAGGGGGTTAGTACTGCACTGGGTGAGAAGCTATCTGAGCAACAGGAAACAATTTGTGAAGGTGGGTGAATGTTCATCGTCATGCTTGTACGTTGCTCGTGGCGTCCCCCAGGGGTCAGTGTTGGGTCCTAAACTGTTTATTCTTTATATAAATGAGATATGCAAAATTTCAAAGGTATTAAAACTAGTATTATTTGCAGATGACACTAGAATTTTTTGTTCTGGGGGGGAATTGCACAAACTACTGGGGAGGGTCACTGATGAAATATGTAAATTAAAAAATGTGGTTTTAAGTTTCAAGTTTATTTATTTTTATATAGGCCAGATCCACAAACAGTGTCTCAAAGGTCTTTACAATCTCCACATGGACGATATCCCTCTGACCTTTGTGTCCTGTAGCAGTACGACCCTCACATCGGATAAGTAACAACTCCCCCCAAAACACTTTTAACAGGGGAAAAAATGGATGGGAGAAACCTCAGGAAGACTGCAGAGGAGGGACCCCTCTTCCAGGAGTGGACAGATGAAGCAATAGATAGGACATGTACAGATTAACAACACAGTAATAAACAATGACAATAACAATAATAAATGTATGACAAAGACACGCTGATCCATCCAGTAGAGCGAGTCACCACCAGCCGATGAAGCACACAGAGGTCAACGATCAGAGGATCCACCACTCTGAGGACAAACCAAACGGTGCCTAAGTCATTGATCTCAAAAAAGTTATAGTTTAAGGTTACTCTGCCAAAACCCCAAAACCACAGCAGAACCAAATGAGGCAGAACCAGACTCTCCTAGTGGATGGTGAAAACAGGACCACTGTACAGCTTGTGATATCGCCAGCCACGGAAGCAGACAGAGGTAGCCGATTGCCGATGATCCATCACACAAAGGCCTGTGAGAGAGAACAGGAGAAGGAGGGAGAGAGATGGAGAGAACAGGGGGAGAATGGTGCTAGAGGGACCAGAATAGCAGAGGATTAATGGGGGACAGGGGCCTAACTAAGAAATCCTACGGCTCGTCGGCAGGACTAGGCTAAACCTAAACATTGAGACTGCCACCCCCAATATTACTTATATGTTAGGTCGAACAGATATGTTTTGAGTCTAGATTTAAAGACATTTACAGATTCAGACTGTCTAATACCTATAGGGAGGTTATTCCACAAGAAAGGAGAAGGCCCTCTGGTCAGCTGACTTCTTTTTAACTCTAGGAACACACAAGAGACCTGTATTCTGAGAGCGGAGAGCCCTAGTCGGCGTGTAAGGTTTAACCAGATCAGACAGATAGGTTGAAGCAAGCCCATTAATGCTTTTGTATGTCAATAAGAGTACCTTAAAATTGGATCTAACATGAATCGGGAGCCGATGTAATGCAACTAATACTGGGGTGATATGGTCAAATTTCCTAGTTTTAGTTAATATTCTTGCTGCTGTGTTCTGAACCATCTGAAGGCCCCTAGTTCTAGACCGAGGCAACCCTGATAACAGAACATTACAATAGTCAAGTCTAGAGGACACAAAGGCATGAATCAAAATCTCTGCATCAGCCATAGACAGAGAGGAACTAATTTTGGAGATATTACGTAGATGAAAGAAGGCGATCTTTGTCACCTCTTTAATATGCTGGTCCAAGGCAAGAGTTGAATCTAACGTTACTCCAAGGTTCTTGACTGTTGAACTATGGGTTATAACACAGTTATCTACAGATATTGTTAGGTGTTGAAATTGGTTTCTATGTCGGGCAGGGCCAATGATTAACATCTCAGTTTTGTCTGGGTTTAGGAGCAAGAAATTACTGGACATCCAACTATTCATGGCGGAAAGACAGGCCTCTAGTTTAATTCAGATCGATCATCTGCTTTTATGGGCATGTAAAGTTGTGTGTCATCAGCATAACAATGGAAACTTATTCCAAAGCTGCGTATAATTTGACTAAGAGGTGCAACATACAGAGAGAATAACAGAGGACCAGTGTCAGACCCCTGAGGTACGCCATATTTGACGTCGGAGAAGGCAGAACTTTTATTATTGTAGGAGACGCATTGAGTCCTATCAGATAGATACGATTTTAACCAAGCAAGAGCTAACTCAACTGTTGAGTTTGACTAAAACTGTTTGACAGGAACAAATCATTAGATCCAAGTAAAACCAAATTTGGACCACAGGTCACTCCACATTCTCTTCTGTTCTCTCATTTTACCATATTTACATTACTGTGCAGAGGTCTGGGTCAACACATATAAATGTACAATAAATTCATTATCTATATTACAGAAAAGAACCATAAGAATAATTCATAATGTCGGGTATAGAGATCACACAAACCCACTATTCTTAAAATGTAGATTATTAAAAGTCACTGACATTGTTCATTTTCAAACAGCACAACTCATGGACAAAGCAATACATAAGACACTTCCTGGTAATCTACAAAAAATGTTTTTAATAGAGAAGGGAATTATAACCTGAGGGGGGAGCACAACTTAAGCATCAGAGGACATGTACAACACTGAAAGGTGTGTTTGTGTTTGTGGAGTAGGGGTGTGGAACAGGTTGTGTGTGGAACAGGTTGGGTATGGAGCTCAAGCAGTGTCCAAGCATGATCCAGTTTAAGAAGGGCTACAAGAACATGGTTTTCACTGGGTACAGGGGGGGGGGGGGGTCTAACAATCAGGTGTTTTTATTAATTCTATTTGTTACTTACTTTTCTGTGTATTCTCTTTTCTTGTATATATGTATCTGTTTAGTACTTCATTTGGTTATTTATTTATTTTTTGTACTATGCACTCTATTACTATCAGTAGGGAATTCATGTTAATGGAGAAGTGAAGAAGGGGTAGGATTAAATACATTTATGCTTCATCCTACTCATCGAAATTAACTTTTTTGGTAGCATTGGTGCTCCCAAATTTAGAAGTTACTGTAGTAGCACCAGCAAAGACTTCAGAAGCACTTACCCAGAAGCAAGGCAGTGACGGAGTATTAAAGATGCTCTATCCATGTCCGTTCCTCCTCTCTCCCTCGCTCAGGAGAGCAGCCGCAGCTGCGCTCTCATTGGTTCCTGGCAGGACCGCAGTCCTGCTCAGACTGTTTCACACATTCTCAGGCAGGTCCACACTCACGTGTCCGCATCAAACAAACTGTCGGTAGTGCGTTTGAGGGTGCACACTCGGCGCCTACGCGTTTACCCCACATCTACACAAAACTGTACGAGAGACGCTCACCTGAGGATGTTGCGTTGGTCCGCCTCCGGGTCAGGGGCCAAATCGAGGCACTACCTGGGTGTGGCTTAAATAGCGCATTGTGGCGCGCTGTCAGGCCAGCCCGGTACCTGGACTGAACCATTTTGGCTATTAGTGTATTGTTTTGTATTTTAAAACATCACTAAAAGCTGTTTTATGTTGCCCCAAACTCCACCATGCCTTTAGTGAACATTCGTTTGCATTTTTCTGGGTCATTTTGCCCTCAGCTCGGACTTCAGGGGTTAATTCTGCTAAAAAGATCTGAGCTTTGTTTCATAGTGGTGCTTCATGTCACCACTTTTAATTCATGCTACGTGTTCAGACCATATGAGGTAAAATGGTTTGAACTGCCTGACGGAGGAATAAACATACATTTGGTCCACTCATTGTTAACCAGCGGTTTTCCTCGTTCACCTCCTTCGTTTGGAGCTCTGCTGTCTCCCTTCTTCTGTGCTCCTGTAGCGGTAAACTCACAGCGGTAGAGAGCTGTCTCACTTCCTGGTACGGTGACAGACAGGGTAGACAAACGATCTGATTGGCTGAACTGAGTGGCGCTATTACCGTATTAACTGGAGGAGCAGCGCCCGCCGTGTGTAGCCGCGAACTGCAAGTAAAAATGCACCAAGAAAATCTACTCTGATGAATTTATCATGGAGTGGTCACGGGTCTGGACAGAACCATCACGCGGTCTGGCTCTATGGAGAGAGAGAAAGAGTGAAAGAGAAGAGGAAAAAAAAGGCGCACCAGATTTTTTCCCCGGAGTCGCACCGGTGATCCCAAATATATTTAATGATAAAAATTTGGCCGCATAAGCGACCAGAATGGTCGCAATTTCGAGCCCTGTCCTAATCCTAACCCTAACCCTAGCCCTAACCTTGTCCCTAACCCCTAACCCTAACCATCGTTTTTATTTCATTTTCATTCATTCATTAAAACAAAAAAAAGCAAAAAAAAAGCAAATTGGCAAACCTTAGCCCTACCCTAACCCTCTCTAACCCTAATCCCGAATCCCTCACCCTAACCCTAACCCCTAACCCAAGCCCCGAACCTAACCCTAAACCCTAACCCTTACCCTTACCCTTACCCTAACCCTACCCTAACCTTAACCATAATCCTACCCCTAACCCTCTAAACCTAACCCATAATTTAAACCAGTAACCCTAGCCTAACCCTAACACCTAATCCTAACCCCTAACTCTAACGCCCAGCATTAAAAACCTAACACCTAAACCCAACTGTAACCCCTAACCCTAAACTTAACCTCCCCCTAACCCTCTAACCCTAACCCCTAATCCTTACCCTAACTCTACACCATAACCCCTAACCCTAGCCCTAACCCTAACCCACTAAACATAATATAACCATAACCCTAACCCCCAAACCTATCCCTAACCCTAACTCTGTAAACTTAACCCTAACCATCTAACCCTAACCCCTAACCCTAACACCTAACCCTAAACATGACCCCAAAACCTAAGCCCTAACCCTAACCCTACCCTAACCCTTACCATTACCCTTACCATTACCCTTACCCTAACCCAAACCCCAACCTAATTTAAACCCTAACCCTCCAGGTCCCGCCCCACACTTTTCTCTTTTCAATAGACATCGACTCCCTATACACCAACATAGAAACCCACCTCGGCCTCTCTGCCATTAACAACATTTTCCTCTGTCACCCCGCCGCTCCCGACCCGACTCCGCCATTTTACAACTTCTAGAAATAACCCTCACCCGGAACGATTTCACCTTCAACAACCAGCACTACCTCCAGGTCTGTGGCTGCGTGATGGGAAGGAAATACTCCCCCTCATACGCCGACATCTATCTGGCCAAGTGGGAGGGGTCCGCTCTCCGCAACTTTAGATAGGTGCAATAATAGTAAAGAATAAATTAAGATGAAATATGAATATAAGTAATCTTATAAAACAAATAATTGTACTTTAGATGAATTGAGTAAAAATCTGGAATGTTGATCGCCCTTCTGGTTTAGAACAAACCAGAAGGGCGATCAAAAGTTGGCTATGAATCTGACCCTTGAATCTGACCCTTGCTTAGTGAATCTCTTATTTTAATAACGCAAACGTCTTTCTTTAAAAAAAATTTTTTTTTAACCTTTAACTGCATGTTTTATTTTATTTATTTATTTATTGTATATAATTTTAATAACGTGGCACTTAACTAAAGTTTTACCATTATTATTCAGATCATACTTCAAGTTGTTCTTTTACCAGAAGTGGCCACCAGAAATGGTTATTATTGTTATTTCATCAGTTAATTAATTAATTAATGAATTTAAACGTTTATCTTTTTCATATATATGCATATAAAAATATATAAATACGTTTTTCTTTTCTCTCTCCACTTCCTCTTTTCCTCAACCTCAAACACCTATCCCCCGTTTCCCTAACCCCAACCCCTGCTTTTCTTAATCCTAACCCCCCCCCCCTTCTTTCCCTAACCTTTAATCCCCAAACCTTTCCTTTTCTTTCCCCTCAACCCAACCCTTCTGAATTAAGTTAATTATTCTCACATTATCAGAGTACCCCCAGGATGGTGCAGAGGAAACACCAGTACCTGCCAACTGGGGATCGAGGGTTCAGACCGCAGCCAGGCCACATCTCTTTTAAACATTCTTCTAATCAAAACTGCCTCATATCTGTATGATCCCACAGCCACAACCAAGAAGCCATAACTCAGCCCTATAAACACAAGCTTCACAACCAGGCAAGCAGGGTTCATGTCCAGCTCTGGACATACACTATCACCTCCATCATCCTTTCAAAATAGGAGGGTTGGGTTGGTGCAGTGTTTCTATTGTGGACCTGTCTAACTATTATTTTATCTAGCTCTTTCCTGCTCCCTTTTCTTATTAAAAGAGTGCCTTTTAAAATTTAACCTCCATTTTATCCCACTTCCCCCAGGTTTTCCTCATTTCCCTAACTTTTCTTTCCCCTTCCCCTATTATTAATTGATTTTAATGTATTTTAATCTTTTTAAACTCCTGATTTTATTGATGGCATTTTAAGGTGACCCCACTCCCGGGCATGGCCCATGCGCCAGTGCACTTCGTAGTTCCTTCCAAGGAACTACGTATTTTACTGTACCTAACCCTACCCTAACCTTACCCCTAACCCTACACCCTAACCCCTAACCATAGCCCTAACCCTTTAAACCTAAACCTAACCTCAATGCTCAGGCAAGAATATCCCATTTCTCAAAACTCATCACAGATAATAAAAACAACCCTAAAATTATTTTCTCCACCTTCAATCTTTTAACAAATCCCAACTTTAAAAAACCTTCAGAGACACCAACAGACGCTCTCTGCGAGGACTTTGCAAACCACTTCGGAAGTAAGATCGATGACATTAGGTCCAGTCTTTTAACACATCAAAATGTAATTTTTAACACATCTGGACAGTTGCTTTTATCCGAGGTAACACTGGAGAGTTTTGCCCAGGTTGATGCAAGGACACTTGGTCGAGTTTTCTCCCAAGTAAAGCCTATGTGGTGGAAAGTTTTTAGCACAATAAAATAATATAATAATATCCATCCATCCATCTTCCACCGCTTATCCGTAGTCGGGTCGCGGGGGCAGCAGCTTCAACAGGGAGCCCCAAACTTCCCTTTCCCCGGCCACATCCACCAGCTCTGACTGGGGGATCCCAAGGCGTTCCCAGGCCAGTGTTGAGATATAATCCCTCCACCTGGTCCTGGGTCTGCCCCAAGGTCTCATCCCAGCTGGACGTGCCAGAAACACCTCCCTAGGGAGGCATCCCGGAGGCATCCGCACCAGCTGCCCAAACCACCTCAACTGACTCCTTTCCACGTGAAGGAGCAGCGGCTCTACTGTGAGCCCCTCGTGAACAGCAGTGTTTCTCACTTTATCTCTAAGGGAGACACCAGCTATCCGCCTGAGAAAGCCCATTTCAGCCGCTTGTATCCGCGATCTCGTTCTTTGGGTCATGACCCATCGCTCATGACCATAGGTGAGGGAAGGAACGAAGATTGAACGGTAGATGGAGAGCTTTGCCTCTCGGCTTAGCTCCTTCTTTGTGATAACTGTGCGGTAAAGCGACTGCAATACCGCTCCTGCTGCCCCAATTCTCCGTCCAATCTCACGCTCCATTGTTCCCTCACTCGTGAACAGGACCCCAAGATACTTAAACTCCTTCACTTGTGGAAGGACCTCATTCCCCACTTGGAGAAGGCAGTCCACCGGTTTCCTGCTGAGGACCATGGCCTCAGATTTGGAGGTGCTAATCCTCATCCCTGCCGCTTCACGTTCGGCTGCAAACCGGACCAGTGAGCGCTGGAGGTCACAGGCTGATGACACAAACGGCTTCCCTGACCACCGGGGTCCACCACGGTGTTCGAGGGTTACCGCCCCTTCCAGTTGATCACCTACTGCAGACAGCTACAACCTTGATGACGATTAGAATGTTCCAACATAGATAACCACAAGTTAACTCCCAACATGTAGAAAAACGTCTTATTGTTCTCGACCTTGTGTGTGATCTAAACTGTTACGACGCCTGCGCGCGTCTTTATCTAACCCTGCTCTATCCATTTTTTAATAAAAGAAAGCAGCCGGGTGGGACAGAGTCAGAGTCTACTTTGAATTGCACCAAGTCAGGTGCATCTCTTCTGTGTCTCTCCCTGCTGCAGCTGGTAAAACTTTAAAACCTCTCTGGGTGCCTTTGTCTGATGACCCTGGTCTAGCTTAGAACAGTTTTTGAGTGAATGTTCGAGATTTAGACCCAACATTTCTCTGGTGCCGAAACCTGGGACCCAAGACCTGGACTTCAAATCGACGCGGGAACGCGAAGGCCATCGAACCAAACCACATTCCATCACACTACGTTCGTCGCTCCGAAAAAGGCCTAACTTGACTTCCTGCGCCGAGGAGAAGCTCCGGTGACGGGTCCCCCGTGAACCAGGGCAACATCGGACAAGGTAAAATCTGATAAATAAAAAGAATTCAAGTGAAATTTTGTTGTATTGCAAGGCTGGACCATATAATACCAATTTAAATAAGCAAGAGATCTCCTAATAGGTTCAGTCTGTCCGGGACGACTGACCGGGCCCCCTCCCACGTAAAGTAACTCGTGAGAGCTGGAAAAGGGGTGCCTATTGAGTTGAGTTAGGACCTGAATCTTCCTGTATACACGGCAGTGCGTGTCGAGTTCCGGGAACCGACCCACGGTGTTTCAAACTGATTCCGCGGCGAAAAACGTTAAGAGTCCGTCAAGACCAACGCAGTGTGTCTTCGGTGCAACGTTTCTGCGTACCAGAGTCGACTATAAAGAAACCCTAAATTTTAAGAATCAAACGTTGGTCCAGCCTTCACAAAAAATACGTTAAAAAAAGCCCAGAGAAGGAAAAGTGCACTATAAAACGGTTCGAACCCAAAAGTGTTTCATTGTTTCATGTCATGTCTGTCTTCGATGTGTCCACTGCTTGGCTATAAACGTGAAAGTTAAGAGTGAATGATAAACTAACATCGGATCAGCGGATCCATTCTGTGCTGTGTGGCAGATTGTGTCTGTGGACAAGCGTTTGCTCCGTTCGCGCGCGTCGCCCGTTCACGCACGCACACACACACACACACACACACACACACAAACAGACACACAGACACACACAATCATCCTTTTCATTGTAAGACATTATTACTCACATTTAATGTAAAGAACATTTCTGTCGCATGAAATTTCTGAAATATTCTGATTTTATTTAAAACTAAATGAAGTTTTCTTTTCCGTTTTGTTTGTTCTAATTCGTGGTTGTAGTTTGAAGTTTAGGACACTACAAGCCCTCATTCCTCACACACACACACGCACACACAAACATTTGCACCATGGGACAGACCCAAGCAAAAGACATTGCAACCAAACCCGACGTCCGCTTTATGCAACAATGTCATGCGGACTCATGTAAATTTCTGAAAAAATGGATCAAGAAACACGGATTCAACCCATGTTTGAAGAACTCTGAGGAAATGACAGAATTGGTCCGAAGATTGCGAGAAGAGCGAAAGGAAAAACTGAGGAAAGGAAAGAAAACAAATGTGAAAGATGAGGAGCTGAAAATGGCCAAACTTTGGCTCGAACAAAGCACAAAGAGAGTCCTCGCCATCCGAGTGAAAGACGAAAAAAAGAAGGCAAGACAGTCAGCCACGATGGCTGCACTGGGCATCTCCCCAGACCACGAGACAACGCCCAAACAGCCATCCGAACACTCGACTGAAGCAATTGATCGCCACGAAAGCCAAAGCAAGTCTGACGAAAAACAGGAAGATCCTCAGAGCACCCTCGAGGGGCGGACCCAAAAGAACCGCCTCAAAAGAAATGCCAACCCACACCTACCAGATGATAGCTCACCCTCCCTCACCCGTCATGCTCGCAGACAGCAAGAACGCTTGTATCCTGAGCTGCCACAAGAGGGCGTGCAAAACTCACCTCAACAAATGAACAACCCATTCGCCACCAGCAGCCCTCCAGCATACACAGGCAGCCCACAGTTTCAACCACTCCCCAAAGCCTACGGCCCCCTCTCATGGCTCGATAGCCCAGCCCAAACAACTGGGGCCGTCACCCAATACCCCATGTTCGCCGTTGCAAATCCGGCCTACACAGGCCAGCCGGATGGCCAGCCACCAACCATCCTGGTACACCGCCCATGGACTCAGCAGGAATGCACCGAAGCTTGCAAGGGCCTTGGAGACGTCGAAAATAACCCCACAGAATGGACAATTAACTTCCGCAGCTTGGCTCTTAGCTACCACCTCAACGGCAGAGAAATGGAAAGCGCCCTTAGAATGGCTCTAGAACATCACTGGAGCTAATCTGAAAGGCTCCATTATTCCAAGTCACTGCAAAACAATCCGTTCCATTCCCTCTACCACTCACACCATTGCCCTGGATGAGATTTGGTGGCTTTGCGGTTGGAGAGTATATATGGCCCTGCCCCGAAATTCATCTGCTATCTGTGCGCCAGTTCGCGTATCCAACCACACCTACCTTCTGACTCTTGAGGACCTGCCCACCAGAAGAAGCCGATATGTGGATTTCAAACCTCATGATCCCATCTGGGGATCCGATGTCCCCTCGGAAAACAAACATTGGACAACAGGACAAAAAGTCCTCCTAGCCCTTTTTCCAAACATTGGGGTAGGAAAAAACATGTTGCGCCTTGAGACCATCGACTATCGCCTCCAAAGTTTTATTAATGCCTCTATCACCATCAATGATGCCCAGAACAAAGAACTTACTGCTCTACGCCTCATGGCTCTCCAAAACAGGATGGCCCTCGATCTTAGTCTCGCCCCCCAAGGTGGTGTCTGTGCAATGATCGGTGAATCCTGTTGTACCTACATCCCAGACGAGAACTCCACCATCATCGATGCTATGCGTACTATGACGAATCTTCGCCGCGCCATGTCCGCGGACCCTCACCCCCAAGCTGGCTGGCTCGATTGGCTCTTCACTGGCACATGGTCCCAGGTGCTGGTAAAAATCATCTTCCCCTTTGTCGCCGTCGTCGCCCTCTTCCTCCTGACATGTGCCTTTTGCTCATGTTGTGTGATCCCCATGTCCAAACGCATGATGAGCCAGGTGTTCGTTGCCCACCTCCATGCTTACAACCTTGTCAAAATTGAGGACATTGACTCTGACATTGACGAGGAACTATCCTCTATCTAAAGAACTTTCTCCCTCGTCGGGGGAGCAGGCACCCGCCTGGTCCCCTGCTACGTGGTATAGCCACCACCAAGCACCCGTCGCAACTTAAGCGATTGTGGCGCCTTCGGTCAGGCTCACCCTTTTTCCCACAGGTCATCCAGGTCATGAGACTGCCGCTCCGTGCGGAGGGTAGGAGGGGAATTTTCCCTAACTGTGCATTTTTCCATGTTCCCATTCCGAATTGCTTAGGGTTTTTCGCCCCTCCCTGGGTTGACCACCTGTTTGTGACGTTTCTCCCATGATGACACGATGAAAAGCTTTCGAGACAAGTTGTGTTTGATGTTTAGAAACCCACAACAGGAGGGAAATGTAAGATAAGCTAAAACTTAGATGAAGTATATGTGTGTTTCTAAAATATCATAATCTACATTTAGAAGTGCTGCACCCGAATGTACTAACAAACACATCCTGTTCCAGTTAATCACCTACTGCAGACAGCTACAACCTTGATGACGATTAGAATGTTCCAACATAGATAACCACAAGTTAACTCCCAACATGTAGAAACACATCTTATTGTTCTCGACCTTGTGTGTGATCTAAACTGTTACGACGCCTGCGCGCGTCTTTATCTAACCCTGCTCTATCCATTTTTTAATAAAAGAAAGCAGCCGGGTGGGACAGAGTCAGAGTCTACTTTGAATTGCACCAAGTCAGGTGCATCTCTTCTGTGTCTCTCCCTGCTGCAGCTGGTAAAACTTTAAAACCTCTCTGGGTGCCTTTGTCTGATGACCCTGGTCTAGCTTAGAACAGTTTTTGAGTGAATGTTCGAGATTTAGACCCAACAATTCTCTTTGAAGTCCAGGTCTTGGGTCCCGGGTTTCGGCACCAGAGAAATGTTGGGTCTAAATCTCGAACATTCACTCAAAAACTGTTCTAAGCTAGACCAGGGTCATCAGACAAAGGCACCCAGAGAGGTTTTAAAGTTTTACCAGCTGCAGCAGGGAGAGACACAGAAGAGATGCACCTGACTTGGTGCAATTCAAAGTAGACTCTGACTCTGTCCCACCCGGCTGCTTTCTTTTATTAAAAAATGGATAGAGCAGGGTTAGATAAAGACGCGCGCAGGCGTCGTAACAGTTTAGATCACACACAAGGTCGAGAACAATAAGACGTTTTTCTACATGTTGGGAGTTAACTTGTGGTTATCTATGTTGGAACATTCTAATCGTCATCAAGGTTGTAGCTGTCTGCAGTAGGTGATTAACTGGAACAGGATGTGTTTGTTAGTACATTCGGGTGCAGCACTTCTAAATGTAGATTATGATATTTTAGAAACACACATATACTTCATCTAAGTTTTAGCTTATCTTACACCTACCAACCTGCCTACTACCTACCTACTAACCTACCCACTCACCCACACACTCACCTACCCATCTACCCTAACCCTAACACTAACCCCTACCCCTAAACCTAACCCCTAACCATCTATCTATCTATCTATCTATCTATCTATCTATCTATCTATCTATCTATCTATCTATCTATCTATCTATCTATCTATCTATCTATCTATCTATCTATCTATCTATCTACCAACCTACCAACCTACCTACCAACCTCCCTACCAACCTACATTCATACGGACCTACCTACCTACCTAACAGCTACCTACCTAACTATCTACCAACCTACCTACTCTCCCACCCACTCACCTACCCATTTACCCTAACCCTAACCCTGTAACCCTATCCTTCTCTCTCTCTCTCTCTCTCTCTATCTATCTTTTTATGTATTTATCTATCTACCTACCTACCAACTTACCTACCTACTAACATACATACGAACCTACATACCAAACCAACCTACTTACCACTTACCTACCCATCTACCCTAACCCTAACCCCTAACCCTAGCCCTAAGCCTAACCCGTAAACCTAAGTCTAACCCAGTAACTCTGTCTGTCTGTCTGTCTTTCTATCTATTTATCTATCTACCTACCTACCTACCTACCTACCAACCTACATACATACAAACCTACCTACCTACCAACCTACCTACCACCTACCTACCTACCTACCTACCTACCTACCTACCCACTCACCCACCCACTCACCTACCCATCTACCCTAACCCTAACCCTTACCCCCTTCCCAAACCCTAACCCCTGATTTCCCCAAACCTTTCCTTTTCTTTCCCCTCACCCCAACCCTTCTGAATTAACTTATTTATTCTCACATTGTCAGAGTACCCCCAGGACGGTGAAGAGTAACACCAGTACCTGTCAACTGGGGATCGAGGGTTCAAAACCCAGCTGGGCCACAACTCTTTTAAATATTCTTTTAATTTAAAACCACCACATACCCGTATTGTCCCACAGCCACAACCAAGAAGTTTAGCTCAGCGCTATAAACACAAGCTTTACAACCAGGCAAGCAGGATTCATGTCCCACTCTGGACATACCCCATCACCTCCATCATCCCTTCAAAATATTGGTAGAGTGTTTTTATTGTGGACCAGTCTAACAAATATTTTATCTAGCTCTTTCCTGCTCCCTTTTCTTTTTAAAAGAGTGCCTTTTAAACTTTAACATCCATTTTATCCCACTTCCCCCAGGTTTTCCTCATTCCCCTAACTTTTCTTTCCCCTTTCCCTAATCTTAATTGATTTTAATGTATTTTAATTCTTTTAAACTCCTGATTTTATTGATGGCATTTTGAGGTGACCCCACTCTCGGGCCCATGCGCCAGTGCACTTTGTAGTTCCTTCCAAGGAACTACGTATTTTAATGTACCTAACCCTAACCCTAATTCCTAAACCTAATCCCTAACCCTAACCTTAATCCCTAACCCTAACCCCTAACCCTAACCCTAGCCCTAGCCCTAACTCTAGCCCTCACCCTAAGCCCTAAAACCCTAACCCTAACCCCTAAAACCCTAACCCTAACCTCCCTAACCCTAACCCTAACCCCCCTTACCCTAACCCTAACCCCCCTTACCCTAACCCTAACCCCCCTTACCCTAACCCTAACCCTAAACCCTAACCCCTAACCCTAACCCTCTAACCCTAACCCTCAGCAGTGTGAACACCCTCAGCGGCGTGAACACCCTCAGCAGTGAGAACACCCTCAGTGTGAACACCCTCAGTGTGAACACCCTCAGTGTGAACACCCTCAGCAGTGTGAACACCCTCAGCGGTGTGAACACCCTCAGCGGTGTGAACACCCTCAGTGTGAACACCCTCAGTGTGAACACCCTCAGTGTGAACACCCTCAGTGTGAACACCCTCAGCGGTGTGAACACCCTCAGCAGGTTGAACATCAGACCAGTCTGGAGTGAACAGGTCATTTCCTGATGCATTTCTTATGTCTCCTGTCTGACTCTCCTGCAGAACGTTTGGACCTGTTCGTGACACACAGTCTGCCTCCAGTCAGAGCTTGTGATTAATTCTTGATAATAAATTCCCACACATTCAATGGAGTGCTTTATTTTAGAATCTGGAGCTCTAAACACAGCTGACAACTATATTCAGGGGAGCAGCAGGTGATTTCTGAACCCAGAGGTCTGGGGATAACTAGCGATGGGCCCAGATTGAGACATGTTATCCATTTGTACAATTTCCTCTGGGATTAATAAAGTATAAATCTATCTATGTATCATCACCATCTAGAGGGAGAGACCGCCTGCAGTGTTGGAAACATCCAACAATCGTCAACACAGGATTGTTCTTCTGAAACAAGGCCCTGAACCCACAGGGAAATGTCTACATTAGTGTGTGGGTTTGACTGTCTTATTAAGGTTTGACTGGTTTTACCATCACCCGTCATCCATCCATCATCCGTCCTTCATCCATCATCAATCCATCATCCATCCATCATCCATCCATCATCCATCCATCATTCATCCATCATCCATCCATCATTCATCCATCCATCATCAATCCATCATCCATCCATCATTCATCCATCATCAATCCATCCATCATCCATCCATCAACCATCAATCATCTATCCATCATACATCATCCATCCATCATCCATCATCCATCCATCATCCATCATCCATCCGTCATCAGTCCACCCATCCAACTACCGGCCAATAAGTTGTCTCAGTACAACATGGAAGCTCCTGTCAGGCATCATGGCGACTAAGATGAGTAGGCACATGGATCAATGTACAGGTAGTCGTCGACTTACGACCACGATTGGTCTCGACGGTCGTAATTCGACTAGGTTGTAAATCGACTCTTGAGTAAAAATTCAATCCAGCATCACTTGTGCTGGTGCTTGGCTGTGGGTCGTCCGGATCATCAGCTGGGGCAGCGAGTGGGTTGGTGGGAGCGGGAGACAATCTTTTCATAAACATTGTGAGCTTTGTCTGAATTGTTCGTTTCTTTTTCTCCTCATAAATTTCACGATATGGACGGAAAGTGTCGTTTGCCATCCGTTCAATCTTTAAAAATCTTTCTATGTTTGGGTCCATTTCTTCAAAGTGTGCAAGGAGTTTATTTAACCTTTAACCTTCTGACAAGCCTTTGGTGGTGAACATTGTTTCTGGTTCCTCCTCTTCTTTCTCTGCTTTTCTTCTCTCTTTTTCTTCCACTCTTTCTTCTTCCAGCGCGATCAGTTCTTCATTCGTAAGTTCTCCTGATTCTTTGTCTAGCAACTCCTCGATATCTTCCACTTCACACTCCAAGGAGAGGTTTTTTGCACGTTTCACTATTTTCTCCCGAATCTGATCAAGTTCTTTGTCACTTTCAGGTCCAGCAGAAGAGTTCACATAACGCTTGACAGTTTTTCCATACGTCATTCATACATTTCTCCGTCACAGCCTCCCAAGCAGCCCAGCCCATCAGTAGTGCGCTGGGCTACTGATCTCACAGTGTGACTGAACAGTGTGTGTGCGGCGTGGTGACTGAAGAGAGCGCGGGAGTCTCAGAGCGTGAGTACTGTGGCAGGAGGGAGTTCCTGCTTTCCCTGGACATTGTGGTCGTAAAGTCGGTCGGTCGTAAGTTGCATAGGTTGTAAGTCGACGACTACCTGTATGAGCGGGGCACAGAAAGGAGTTGGTAGTAACACCAGGGGAGCCAAGCACCAGCTACTGGTGGACAGAGCAGTACACAGAGACTGTAAGAATAGGCAGACCAACTTGTGCACCGCCTGGATAGATTACCAGAAAGCCTACGACTCAATGCCACACACGTGGATACTGGAATGTCTGGAACTGTATAAGATCAACAGGACACTAAGAGCCTTCATCAAGAACTCAACGGGAATGTGGAAGACATCCCTGGAGACTAACTCCATGCCAATTGCCCAAGTTAACATCAAGTGCGGCATATACCAAGGGGATGTACTATCACCACTGCTGTACTGCATATATATATATATATATGTGTGTGTGTGTGTGTGTGTGTGTGTGTGTGTGTGTGTGTATGTGTGTGTGTGTGTGTGTATATATATATATATATATATATATATATATATATATATATTTGTACAAGAACTTTGAGAGAGAGCACACTACTTATGGACTACGTTATGGCTGACTTGTCAGACAATGCTGTGGACTCTCCTAAGCATCTGCATCACAATGAAGAACTTCACAACCTTCTGCCGCTCGTTTCTCAAGACTCTTCAGGAGATAGCATCTTGTATAAGCCAATTTTCCAAGGCTATCGAGATGATGATTCCCTCCTTTTCACGCCTTGTGAAATGGAAGAATCACAGACCTCGACCATCATCTCTGTAGGATATGTAAGTCCTACACCAGAGGCATTCTGTTGTGGAGAGTCCCTCCACAATGCTGCAACTACGGCTGACGTACCCTGTGGCCCTCCACCGTACTGTTCATACTGGGGACAGTACGGGAACTTCAGAGACTCAAACAACAGTAGAGTCTACATCGCAGCCACTCTCAACAACCTCCTGACACCTCCTGATTCAACACAGCCTCAGTCTCAGATGACAACAAACACCGATTTCCTTGATATTGTGAAAGCCTGTGTCGGCAGCTCCGTGAAAGTCATAGTGGTTAAGCATATTAAGACAAACTGTTACGGATGTCACACAGATCATCCGAGTCAACGGCGGCACGCTTGCCTCTATCCTGCTCAGCCAGGATATTTTTCTGCTAACTTTGAAGAGTTAATGGTGGACTTGCTGATCTGGGAATTTCTTCCAGCTATCAAGTATACGTTGGAGAAAGCCGGGTTGGACATAGTAGAGACTAGAGCTGAAGGAGCTGCAGAGGCCTTCCTACACAATCTGAGGGCTGAAGCAGACTTTTTAGAAAAAGTTGAAGCGATCACTGCGGGCTACATAGCTGGAGGAGGTGAGGAGAGGAAGAATTTGTTGGTTGAATTCCTAGGCTTCTGGAACCCTTAAATCGGACAATAATCTGCACAAAAAAAAGAAAAAAAGAAAAAAAAAAGGGGTGGTTATTTTTTCAAACCCTCTCCTAAAATAGTTGACGTTGCAATTTTGAAGCATGCGATTGCTAATTCTGTCAATGATGTTTCACTATATCAGACAGACGTGATTGTCGATAATAAAAGCCTTGATCTGTTTTGAACGTGTGTTGGCTATATTGGCTGTGTGGCTGTATTAGAGGATTGGAAAAAAACTGGTGTATAACTGTTCAAACTTAAATATTAATACTGTTTTGATAGCACAATGTGTAAAATTGTGGAACGTGTTTGTATCGGCATTTTCAATCATTCACATTTATATGTGCTGTATGCCTTTATAGTGGATTTATTATCATTGAAACTGAAAAAGTCACATGTAGTAGATGTGAACCACGTACTCGATATAACACAAGACTTCATTGTTAAACCTTTGCATGTGAATTGATATGTTTTTGAAGTATGTTGAAACTTTATCATAATCAATAGAACTCATGAAAAACACAATGTTCTATTTTCATCTGTTCACTAGCAGACATGACTTCAAGAAAGACAGAACGTGTATTCAAGAGAATATATTATGACCCACGAAAAGCGGGATCTTATGGAGGGATAGAAAGGCTTCAAAAAGCTGTAAAAGAGCAGACTGGTGAAAAAGTTTCAAGCGTTCAAGTCGAGGATTGGCTGTCCGGTCTGGATGCTTACACTTTGCACAAAACAGCTCGAAAAAAGTACGCTAGAAACTGCATTTTTGCACTACGCCCTCTCAATTTCAAGCTGATCTTTGTGATAAGAGTGCTCTTTTGAAAGACAATGACGGGTTTAAGTTTCTGCTGACTGTAATTGATGTTTTTTCAAAGAAGGCTTATGCGCGGCCCTTGAAAAACAAAATGGCTAGCGAAGTTGCAGCGGCGTTTGCTCCAATATTAGATGAGAGCGGTATTCCGAGTAAAATCCAGACTGACGCAGGAAAATAATTTTTCAACCACGTCTTCAAAAAACTGATGAAGAAACATGACATCCGACATTTGGCAACCGCGAGTGAGCTCAAAGCATCAGTCGTAGAACGCTTCAACAAAACTTTGAAATCCAAAATGTGGAGATATTTCACTGCAAAAAACACTTGCCGGTACTTATATGTAATTAAGGACTTACTGGATGGATACAACAACTCTTATAACAGCAGTATAAAAATGAAACTGTCTGAAGTGACTCCTAGCAAGACGTCACGTGTGTTTAAAAATTTGTATGGTACAGTCGATCTGTCTAAGCATACTGTGTTTAGATTCAAAGAGGGTGACACAGTCAGGATATCAAAGTACCGCGGCATATTCAATAAAATGTATGAATGCAATCATTCACTGATGAATATTTTATCGTGAATGAATGTCTCCCTAGAGTACCGCCGGTGTACAAATTAAGGGACATAAAAGGTGAAATTTTGAATGGGACATTTTATGAGCCTGAACTGCAAAAAGTGAGAATCACATCCGACATACTGTGTAGGATATAAAAAATTATGGATAAGAAAATCAAAAATGGTCAGAAAGTGGTTTTACTCCGATGGTGAGGGTGGCCTGCTAAAGAGGTTGTAGAGCTCGGGAAGAAGACAGACAAGAAAGTAAATGGCAGTCTTTCTATGTGACACTACCCTCCAATGCCTGTCATGACATTTTCCCGGACAATGTCAGTTCGAATTTCACAATAACTTTATCGCAACCCATAGAATGACATGGAACTTATTAGGTGGCGCTAGCAGAGATAATGTACTGCAACACGTGGAATAATGATGATTCTTCAGAAAACGCTTTTGAGATTTAAACCATCAAGCCCCGGACCTGACGCCTCTCAGCGTTAAAATTCCTACAGGTCGTTATGAGTCTATTGAAGAGATACTGACGGAGCTGAATAATACGATACACCACACACCGTATGGTGTAGCGGTTGTTTACAATTCTATAAAGAAAAGATTTTTTATAACAGGGAGTGAGAGGTATTCTATAAAATGTTCACCACGTTTGTCTTACATACTAGAGTTTGAGGAGGGCGTATGGGTGCGGATGGGTGGAAAAATAAAGCTAAATATCCTTGCGATATTAATGGGGGCGGTATAGTTTTTACGTCTATATGAATATCGTGGAAGCTCAACACACAGGGGACTATACAGTCCCCCTTCTCAGAATCGTTAAAAAAGAAGGGTCATACAGAGATGTTATCATTCTTTCGTACACACACCCTCATTACATCACGGTGGACAAACAGAGAATACAAGATGTACAGATTGAATTGAAAAGCGATTTGAACACTCCGATTCGATTCAGCTACGACAAGACCATATGCAAGTTACACTTTAGACCTGTATCATAGTCCTTCATCTGAATTAGAGACAATAAGTCAAAAAGAAATGAATTCACAAAGGTTTGTGAATTACCATGTGAACCAAAGCGGCGCGGGGTCATTGGGCGGCTTTGTTGGAGCTCCAGTTGTTTATGGGCGGGGCCTCGGTCCAGTGCTCAGCAGAGCCTTCAGATTTGTCCTTCCCTTTCTTAAACAAGGAGTTAATATTATTAAACTTGAAATCTGTGGCAAAGGGGATAGCAGCAGACGTGGTCGGGACAGTAACCAACCGTTTAATTAACCACAACGCGCAGCCACAGGAAGGATCGGGACTCCCGCAAATAGCAGGTAGAAAAGGAAGAAGAAGCTGTACGTGCGTTATCAGTCACCATACCGAGAAAAAAGCGTAAAACGCTGGCAAATTACAGAGAAAAGTTAAAAGTCAGCAGGGCGGACGAAATATATTTTAAACATGTCTCTCACACACCATCTCTCAACCGAGTGCACCAAGTCAGAGCTCGACCTCTTTGCTCCACCCATGACCCAACTGTCCATCGAACAAAACAATTACGTTGAGATTTTCCCTCTCAATTCAATAGCCGATCAAGAAGTGTTGGATTTCCTGATACCCGGAAGCGGAAATTTTTATTTAGACCTCAATTCAACTCTTATCTACCTACGGCTCAAAATCACCAAAGCAGATGGAGGTGGTTGGGACGCCCGTGGGATAATCCAATACCCACTAAATACTATCTTCTCACAGGTGGATGTGAGTCTAAATGATATCCTCATCAGCTCATCCTCCGCCACTCATCCTTACAGAGCGGTTATTGAAACGCTTCTTAATTTTTCACAAGAAATGCTGGAGAGCCAGTTTTCTGGAGGTCTCTGGTATAAAGACACTGGCGTCGACCTCGATTCGATTGTCATGACTGCTGACGCGCCCAACAGAGGGTTAGTCAAGCGTGCGAGCTTTGCAAGGGGATCAAGGACATTTGTCTTAATTGGGCCTTTGCACACCGACATTTTCTTTTGCGTGGCACAGAGGGGTGTTTCAATCACATCCAAGGGTTCATGTACAGTAAGCACTTGCTAGAATCTGAAGATACGGGTATGGTTGAATTACTTAATTTGAATGATGCTATTGTTAAGATCCTGCCGTCTCGCAGCAATGTTGCTTTACCTGTTGATTCAACTGTAAATGAAGAGTCCACAGATGTAGCCATTCAGTCTCGTGGGTTAGCCCATTCAGACACCATTAATATGCCTGCCACTAGTTCAGCTATTGTGACCTCTGACAATGTAGCACGTTCTCATTCACTCAGCATCTCAGGTACTGCTACCACAGCTAGCACAGACAGTGGTATACCAGATGATGTTCAGAAAATGCTTGAAAGTTTTGAGGAATTGGGTAAGAAACTACATCAGTTCATGACCAGTCCTACAACTCAGCCTACCTCACGAACCACAACCGTACAACCTGCTTTACAGAACAATAACACAACACACATGGATGGGGCCATTTCACATTCCACACAGCACCCCACATCTGCACACTTTACACCCCAAAGCAATAACACACACAATTTGAACATGTCCACCTCACACCCTACTACACACACCACACCTGGACACACACTTGTACACCCTCCTCCACAGAACCATGACACACCACACCATGCCCATCAGTCAGACACAACTCACTCATTCCACACACATGAGAAGATGGTGTCCCTGAAAGACCTGCCCTACCTTCACCGCCGTGAGTTTAAAGTACAAGGGGGCCAGATTGGTGATCATTCATCTGACATCAGCTACAACAGCGTCTGTCGGCAGATGGAGGAAGGATTAAAGGACAATTTCGGTGATGTTGAAGTGGTGAGAGGTGTGCTGCGGATCATTAAGCCTGGCAATTTCAAGGATATGCTCATGAATAAGGAAGATATGACTGTAGCAGAACTCAAGGGGTTTCTTCAGTCTCACTTGGGAGAAAAGAGCAGCACAGAACTCTTCCAAGAACTGATGTGTGCAAAGCAGAATGAGCACGAAACTCCCCAACAGTTCCTGTATCGTGTAATCGGCCTGAAGCAGAGAATCCTGTTCACATCAAGACAGGCTGAAACTGAGATTAAGTGCAGCCCAGAGACCGTTCAGGGAGTCTTCCTGCACACCGTATACCAGGGATTAGGCCACAAGCACAACGACATTCGCAGAGAGCTAAAGCCATTACTCTCTGACAGCACGGTGGCAGATGAGACCATCTTGAGGCATGTCATGAAAATAACAAGTGATGAGAGTGAACGACAGCGCAGATTGGGCTCAAACCCCCGTCAGAAGCACACAGCTGCACACAGTGCACAAGTCGACGCAGCACCTGTGAAAGAGTCCAATCCAAAGAAAGAGACTGCTGATCACAGGAACAAGACAGACAGTGTACAGCAGCTCACAGAGAGGATAGACTTGCTGACGAAGTTGGTTGACTCATTGGCTGAGACAGTGCAGAAAGACCGTGCTTGCCGCTGTTCTTCTCCTAAACCCCAAGTGGCCAAAAAGGAAAGACAGTACAGCTGCCAAAAGTGTCTCGAGAAGGGTTTACAGGACTGTAGACACTGCTTTTATTGTGGCGACGAGGGTCACAGAGCAGTGGGCTGCTTAAAGAAAACGAGGCGTCAGGGAAACGAGAACCGGTCACTGAGGGGGGACAACCAGTGACCAGGACGCCCTCTACGTCCCACCCTGAAGATGTGCACCCACAGGATCACCACGGCAGTGGAGAAAATAGGCCTCAAAGACTGAATGCAGATGCAGTTACTGTGAATAAAGAACGCCGTCACAGAAAGGCGACTGCCCGGTCCCCAGTACATCCTTCACCCCCCAATGAACCGATTGCCAGACTGATAGGAAGGAAAGCAGAAACTAAGTGTCTCTTTAATGGCTTGGCAGTCAGTGCCCTGGTGGACACTGGTGCCCAAGTGAGCATCTTTGACCATTCTTGGAGAGAGAGATACTTACCTGACCTGGACATTCGACCACTGGCTGAGCTGATGGAGGATGAAGAAAAGCTTAAAGTATATGCGGTGAATGGAGACCTTATTCCTTTTGATGGTTGGGTCCATATTACTGTAAACCTGCCGGAAAACCAAGACCCCGACTTGGCAATCAAAGTGCCATTCCTCGTAGGCCACTTGCCCTTGGAAACGCCACTGATTGGGTTCAACGTGGTGGAAGAATTGATAAAGGGGAAGCCAGACAGACTATTCCCAGTATTAACTCGGCTGCTCATGGGAGCCATGTCAATCCCCAATGACACTGCTGAGACCATAGTGCACTTTGTCCAGGCAAAGAAACCCGATGTGCATCAGGGACGTCTGAGGACAGGGCAGCAAGACAAAGTCATCCCCGCTGGCAGTGTCGCCTGGGTAAAGTGCAGACTCCCACCTAACCTTGACCCGTCTGATGCTCTGGTGTTATTTGAGCCTGATGAGAGTAATGTTCAGTTGCAGCAGCTTGATGTCGGCGAGGGTCTGCTGGAAATCCAAAACGAGAAGAGCCCATATGTAGCGGTTCCTGTGGGAAACCACATGAAACATGACATAACCTTGCCACGCAAATCAGCCATGGGTAGTGTCCAGCCAATTAAGAAGATAATTGACACTGACTCACCTGGAACGGACACAAGAGCCCACAGTGTCACTGCCTCTCCTGCTGATGCAAGTCCATCACCGCCAAAATGGGAGCCGCCAGTCGACATAAGTCACCTCGATGAAGAACAGCAAAGGGTTGCAAGGAAGATGCTGTATGAGGAATCAGCAGTGTTTGCCAGGGACGCCAATGATATCGGGTGCATCCCAAGTCTACAGATGGCGATAAATCTGAAAGACAACATCCCTGTGCAAAAGGCATACTCGTCAATACCAAAGCCCTTGATTGCCGAAGTGAAGGAGTACATCCAAGATCTCCTTGCAAAGGGATGGATCGTAAAATCGAAGTCTCCTTATTCAGCTCCTGTCGTGTGCGTCCGCAAAAAGGATGGCTCGCTTCGCCTTTGCATCGATTATCGACTTCTGAACCAGAAAACTGTTCTTGACAGACACCCGTTACCCCGGATCCAAGATCTGACTGACACCCTGGGTGGTCATTCATGGTTCAGCATCCTGGATCAGGGCAAGGCGTACCATCAAGGTTTCATTGACGAAGGCTCAAGACACCTCACCGCATTCGTAACGCCCTGGGGGTTATACGAGTGGGTGAGGATACCATTTGGCCTGTCAAACGCACCCGCAGCCTTCCAGAGGAGCATGGAAGAGATGTTGTGCTCCCTCAGAGATGAATCCTGTATACCGTATCTGGATGACATTCTATGCTATGCAAAAACATTCGAGGAGCATGTAGAAGGAGTCTGCAAAGTCCTGAAAGCGCTTCAAGAACATGGCGTGAAGCTGAGACCCGAAAAGTGCGAACTGTTTCGAAGACAAGTCCGGTATGTGGGTCGTCTAGTATCGGCAGATGGTGTTCAAGTTGATCCAAAAGACCCGGAGGCTGTGCAGTCCCTCAAAAATAAGACTCCACAGACTGTTGGCGATGTCAGAAGACTCCTAGGATTCCTGAGTTACTACCGCAGTTACATCCAGGACTTCTCCCGCATTGCAAAACCTGTATATGAGCTTCTCCAAGTTAAACCGAACCAGTCACAAGTCCAGACCCAGCGAGGAAAGAGCAAAGGCCCTCAGTTGGCCTCTAGAACTCCTGTGAACTGGACCGGCGGACACCAAAGAGTTCTCGAACAGCTCATTGACCTACTTACCAACCCACCAG
This sequence comes from Antennarius striatus, assembly GCF_040054535.1. Lineage (NCBI taxonomy): Eukaryota > Metazoa > Chordata > Actinopteri > Lophiiformes > Antennariidae > Antennarius > Antennarius striatus. The sequence continues at coordinate 22,121,133 of NC_090787.1, forward strand.
TATTGGCCTACCCAGACTTCAGTCTGCCATTCTCACTGCACACTGACGCCTCAGAGCAGGGTCTCGGCGCTGTACTCTACCAGCGGCAAGAAGGCAAGTTGAGAGTGCTGGGTTATAGCTCCCGAACATTGTCCCAGGCAGAGAAGAACTATCGTCTTCACAGTGGGAAGCTGGAATTCTTGGCACTAAAATGGGCAGTGTGCGAGAAATTTAGAGACTATCTGTATTACGCTCCACACTTCACCATTTACACAGATAACAACCCCCTAATGTACGTTATGAGCACGGCAAAGCTCAATGCCGTTGGACACCGTTGGGTCGGGGAGTTGTCTGACTTCCGGTTCGAGATCAAGTACAGACCTGGGAAGGTGAACGTAGATGCGGACACCCTGTCACGTCTACCCCTTGACATGGACAAGTATGTAGCTGGGTGCAGTGAGGAGCTGTCACAGGAAGTTGTGCGTGCAACCTGGGATGGAAGCATGGCAGCCCAGAAGCAGGATGTAGCCTGGATTGCAGCCCTCACACTCACCACAGACACTACGCCGGAGCCTTCAGTCATCCCAACCATACACCGGGATGAGCTGATTAAAGCTCAAAGGGAAGACACAGCGATAGGAGAGGTTATCAAGCTGAGAGAGACCAACGCAGTGTTGAACAACGACAAAAGACAGACCACAAGTAGGGCAGCAAGCAAGCTCCTCCGTGAATGGAACAAACTGCACCTGGAGAGTGGACTTCTTTTCAGACAGACCTATGAAAGGAAACAGTTGGTTCTCCCTGCCAAATACAAGTCTATGGTTCTGAAGCACCTTCATGACGATATGGGGCACGTAGGAACAGAACGAGTACTGTCCTTGGCAAGAGAACGCTTTTACTGGCCGTTTATGAAGAAGGAAGTGGTCGAGTATGTCACGCGGAAATGTCCCTGTATAAAAGAGAAAAAGCCAGTTAACCATGTCCGTGCTCCTATGGGGACAATCACGTCAAACTCACCATTAGACCTTGTATGTATTGACTATCTGCACCTGGAGACCAGCCGAGGCGGGTACGAGTACATCTTGGTTGTTGTGGACCATTTCACAAGATTCGCGCAAGCTTATCCAACAAAGAACAAGTCTGGGCGGACAGCAGCTGAGCGCATCTTTGATGATTTCATCCAACGCTTCGGATACCCTGGCCGCCTACACCACGACCAGGGGCATGAGTTTGAAAACGAGCTCTTTAAGACCCTCCGCCAGAAGTCTGGAGTTAGACATTCACGAACGACACCGTACCACCCACAGTGCAACCCAGCAGAGAGGTTTAATCGAACACTCTTGCAGATGTTAAGGACACTCGGTGCAAAGGAGAAGGAACGCTGGAAAGACCACCTCCAACATACTGTACACGCCTATAACTGTACGCGTCACGAGTCTACTGGATATTCACCCTATTATCTCCTGTATGGGCGACATCCCCGTCTCCCTGTAGACTTGTTGTTTGGTCTGATGGAAGAGAAAGACACTGTGCCACACAAGAGTTATGCAGAGAAGTGGGCAAGAAAGATGTCTGAAGCGTACAAGATTGCCAGCGAGAACAGTAGACAATCAAGTGCACGTGGCAAGTCCTACTACGACAAGAAACTGAGAGGTGTAGTCCTACGTCCTGGAGATAGAGTCCTAGTAAGGAATCTCAACGAGCGTGGTGGCCCAGGAAAGCTCCGATCTTACTGGGAAAAGAAGATCTATATTGTCAGGGAGCAAGTAGCAGACAACCCAGTGTATGCAGTATACCTTGAGGGCGGTGATGAACAGCAAACCAGAGTTCTCCACCGGGACCTGTTGTTACTCGTCAACGACTTACCTGTGGAAGCTCCACTGCATCCAGTTGAAACCACGCCTAAGAGACAACCCAAACCGAGACACAGCCAACCAAGTCATGCCAAGGTGAGCGAGCACCAGAGAGACTCAAGTGATTCCGATTCAGACGGAGATTATGGAGGCTACTGGTTGAGATTTCCTGTAAGAGGAAGAGAAGAGACAGGAGAGAATACTTACCATACCACACCTACCTTGATCCAGAGGCATTCGGTCCCTGAAGAAGTCAACTGTCTACGTCGAGTGCCTGTAAGGGAAAGATACAAGTCACAGCACCTGTGAGGAGAAAAAGAAATGATGAAATACTCACAAGGGGAGAACAAAGTCAAGAACAAATTCAAGTGGAAACGCAACCAAGCACATCGTACCTACCCGACCTTGATCCGGTGCTACTTGAACCTGGAAGTGAAGTCGATGAAGATGTTATTCCTGTGGAAGGAGAGATCATTGCACCCTCCCCTGCACTTGACACACCTGATGGGATCAGGCGGTCCACAAGAGAAAGGAGACCAAGAAAGATGTTTACCTACCAGACACTTGGTGAACCTTCGCTACAACCATATTCCAATGTCAATACAGTCTATGCATACACCACGCCATACATACCAACCTACTCATCTTACCATATTCAACCATCATTCCTATTTCCACCATACATGCCACACTCTTACACACCCTACACATGCACTACACCCACACTTTATTGAGTAGTTGAAGTTTTGTTTTGATTTTCTAGAAAGAGATTTGGTATGAAATGCCAGGAGCCATTTCTTATTTTGTCAGGGAGCGTGTGACATACACAAAAGTGTAGTCACATTTTTGTAATATTAGATAATTGTCTTGTACTTAGAATAGCCTTCATGTGGATTGTGAATAAATAGGGATCTATATTCTAGGAATACACCTATTCCACATTCCGCCACAAGGTGGCCGCTACGTTTCCAGAGACAGGTTAGCTAGGTGCCTACGTGACGTTCTTCTTCAGATGACCAAGGAAGAGAGGATAACGTACACAAAACTGACTCTGTCTCGTGTTTTTCCCTGTTTATTCAGGTAGGTATAACGCTGGCACATGGAAAACGTTTATTATGAGCACTTTGTACTATAAAACAAAACTTGACTCAGTTTTATGCCAGAAATGACATTACTTTCTAATAGTTTAATGTATGTAGCGGAATCTAGGGTTTTATGCTAACTTTCATGGCAACAGCCATTACGGCCGTCCACTACGTGACATGTGGGTGGTTTTCACTGATGTTATTTTTGTTGCTCCTTTAGTCTTACAAGCTCCTGTTTTGTGTTTTGGATGTGTGATTTATTGTTTACATTGAAAGAGTACATTTCCGTTTTTTTGTATATTGTTAATTCTCTCCAGTTTTGCCTTGAAGTGCATCCAGTTGTCTTTATACACTATATTATACTGATACAGTGTTAGCCTGTTAGCAGAGCAGAAGGGATATTGTGTTTTGTTCATGATTATTTCTTGATTTACCTAGTTACATGATGATAGAAATGATTACATGATTCTATAAATACTTTAATAGTGATGTGATGATTAAAAACAATAGTCATTAGGGATGTGACGGTACAAAAACAGAATGGACTAATTCTATGCAGTAAGTAACATGATTGGTAAAAATCAAACATTATTACAGTATATGGATGCTGAGAAATGAAAACATATGGGAATATGGATATGTATGTAAAGAAGAATGTATTGAATTGATGATGAAACTATGGAGAAAATATGTGTCATTGATATTTTGTGAACATGATTTATGATTGAAATGGTTGAACCTCTTTAAAACAAAGAACAGTAAAGTGATTTAAGAAACATGATTGTTAATAAATTGAGATGACCAAGGAAGAGAGGATAACGTACACCAAAACTGACTCTGTCTCGTGTTTTTCCCTGTTTATTCAGGTCTACCTAGCAGAGCAGTTTAAAATATAATCTGTTTTACTAGCCACACCCCTGGGGCGTGTAACACCTGTCATGACATTTTCCCGGACAATGTCAGTTCGAATTTCACAATAACTTTATCGCAACCCATAGAATTACATGGAACTTATTAGGTGGCGCTAGCAGAGATAATGTACTGCAACACGTGGAATAATGATGATTCTTCAGAAAACGCTTTTGAGATTTAAACCATCAAGCCCCGGACCTGACGCCTCTCAGCGTTAAAATTCCTACAGGTCGTTATGAGTCTATTGAAGAGATACTGACGGAGCTGAATAATACGATACACCACACACCGTATGGTGTAGCGGTTGTTTACAATTCTATAAAGAAAAGATTTTTTATAACAGGGAGTGAGAGGTATTCTATAAAATGTTCACCACGTTTGTCTTACATACTAGAGTTTGAGGAGGGCGTATGGGTGCGGATGGGTGGAAAAATAAAGCTAAATATCCTTGCGATATTAATGGGGGGCGGTATAGTTTTTACGTCTATATGAATATCGTGGAAGCTCAACACACAGGGGACTATACAATCCCCCTTCTCAGAATCGTTAAAAAAGAAGGGTCATACAGAGATGTTATCATTCTTTCGTACACACACCCTCATTACATCACGGTGGACAAACAGAGAATACAAGATGTACAGATTGAATTGAAAAGCGATTTGAACACTCCGATTCGATTCAGCTACGACAAGACCACATGCAAGTTACACTTTAGACCTGTATCATAGTCCTTCATCTGAATTAGAGACAATAAGTCAAAAAGAAATGAATTCACAAAGGTTTGTGAATTACTATGTGAACCAAAGCGGCGCGGGGTCATTGGGCGGCTTTGTTGGAGCTCCAGTTGTTTATGGGCGGGGCCTCGGTCCAGTGCTCAGCAGAGCCTTCAGATTTGTCCTTCCCTTTCTTAAACAAGGAGTTAATATTATTAAACTTGAAATCTGTGGCGAAGGGGATAGCAGCAGACGTGGTCGGGACAGTAACCAACCGTTTAATTAACCACAACGCGCAGCCACAGGAAGGATCGGGACTCCCGCAAATAGCAGGTAGAAAAGGAAGAAGAAGCTGTACGTGCGTTATCAGTCACCATACCGAGAAAAAAGCGTAAAACGCTGGCAAATTACAGAGAAAAGTTAAAAGTCAGCAGGGCGGACGAAATATATTTTAAACATGTCTCTCACACACCATCTCTCAACCGAGTGCACCAAGTCAGAGCTCGACCTCTTTGCTCCACCCATGACCCAACTGTCCATCGAACAAAACAATTACGTTGAGATTTTCCCTCTCAATTCAATAGCCGATCAAGAAGTGTTGGATTTCCTGATACCCGGAAGCGGAAATTTTTATTTAGACCTCAATTCAACTCTTATCTACCTACGGCTCAAAATCACCAAAGCAGATGGAGGTGGTTGCGACGCCCGTGGGATAATCCAATACCCACTAAATACTATCTTCTCACAGGTGGATGTGAGTCCCCCGCACTCTTGCCTGTGCGGGGGAATGATGAGACTTATAGCAGACTAACAGCTTTGAACCGCTGGCTGGCGCGCTACTGTAGGGAACAGGGTTTAGGCTTCGTAGATAACTGGCCTTCCTTCTGGGGCCGCCCCGAGCTGCTGAGAGCTGACGGCCTGCATCCTACTGGGGCAGGGGCAGCTCTTTTGTCCAGGAATATAGACAGGGCCTTACAGCGTCTTTAACAATAGCCATACAGCGCTCGGGCTGCAGGTGATTAGAGAATCTGCTAGAGTAGTTGTTGGTGCGGTTGTGGAGTCTAGACTAGGAAACCATCAGACTGATGGAATAGTTAGTGACGTTGAGACTGTCTCCTTCCCTCAGATTTTTAATAAAATGGCCCGGGACATTACCCATGTGAATCTTACTTCTGCTCTTATCACCATTGACAAGGTACTTTTCAGTGAAGCACCTGATCAGGTTATCCAAGACTCTATACCTGAAAGCATCCCAGTTATTGTATCACATCGTGTTTATAGGTCTTTACCTCCCAGATTTATTGAGACGCGGCATCTGATTAAGATTAATACATCCTCAGCTGTTAAACCGTCTAACAATCATGTTAGTGACACTACCACATTTCAATTTGGCCTTTTAAATATTAGATCAATGTCATCGAAGGCCTTGCTTGTGAACGATTTAATTCTTCAGCATGGCCTGGATATGATTGCTCTATGTGAAACATGGCTAAAACCAAATGTCTTCTTACCGTTAAATGAAGCTTCACCACCTGATTTTACATATGCTCATGCCGCAAGGGCTGATAAACAGGGTGGAGGTGTTGCTTTAGTCTACAAATCTATTCTGAACCTGACTTCTAATCTAGATATTAATTTTACATCTTTTGAGGCTCTTGTTCTAAAACCATCACCTACAGCTGTAAACAGCAGGCTTTATCCTATAGTAGTCTATAGACCGCCTGGTCCCTATTCTTTATTCTTAGAAGAATTTGGTGAATTCATTTCGGATCTAATTACTCAATCTGATGAGGTTATGGTGACAGGTGATTTTAACATTCATTTAAATAACCCTAGTGATCCGTTGTGTAAAGCTTTCCTAACCCTCCTGGACATGTTAGGTTTCACTCAGTGGGTTCATGAAGCAACTCATTCCAATGGTAATACCCTAGATCTGATTCTATCGCGTGGTATAAATGTTACTGCTGTGATTGTCTCTCCTCTTACGTCAGTGATATCTGACCATTTTCTTATTACTTTTAAAGCAGCCTTTACTTGTCAAAATAGCATTACTCCTGATTTAGTCACTACTCGCCATATCGGCTTGTCAACGGTATCTAAACTTAGTGAGCTTCTACCTGAGGTATTGACTCCTTTTACTGTAGCAACAGAATCAATCGAAAATTACACTAGTGATCTAAACTCAGCTCTTTCTAGTCTGTTGGACTCAGTTGCACCTCTAAAAACTAAAACCATAGGGGTGCGCAGGTCTACACCATGGTTTAACGAGGAGACACGCGCTCTCAGACGGGCCTGTAGGAGTTTAGAGCGCAGGTGGCGTAAATCTAAATCTAAATCATGCTACATCTCTTGGCACGAATGTGTCTTAAATTACAAACGTGCTCTATCCACCGCTAAAGCTGCCTATTTCTCCAGATTAATAAGTAAAAATAAACACAACCCTCGATTTCTGTTTAATACTGTAGCCAGATTGACCCAGAAACAGTCAACGGCAAGCAGCTTGTTATTGGCGGCTGATGATTTCCAAGATTTTTTCTGCCGTAAAATTGATAACATTAGACATGAAATTACTTCTTCAGCTTCACCTGGATCAAAATTTGATGTGGTTCCTTCTCTGGGTGTTAAAACCCAACTTCTCTCTTTAACACACTTTGAGAATGTCTCTCTGGTAGAATTATCGAAGTTGGTCTCATTCTCCAAACCTACTACATGCCTCTTAGACCCTCTCCCTGCTAAATTAGTTAAAGAATTATGGCCATTGCTGGGCCCTACTATGTTAAATGTAGTTAATCTTTCTCTTGCAACTGGTGTTGTTCCCACTAGCTTTAAAGCGGCCGTGGTTAAACCTCTGCTTAAAAAGCCACATCTCGACCAAGAGTCTTTAAATAATTATAGACCAGTTTCTAACCTTCCATTCTTATCTAAAATACTAGAAAGGGTAGTATCTCAACAGCTCTTAGATTATTTATCATTAAGCGGTCTTTTTGAACCATTCCAATCAGCTTTTCGGGCCCGCCATTCCACTGAAACAGCACTTACCAAAGTTGTGAATGATCTCCTATTAAATCTGGACTCTGATACCACTTCTGTTCTCCTTCTTTTGGATCTTAGTGCAGCATTTGATACTATAGATCACTGTATACTCCTTGACCGACTGGAGAGACAGTTTGGTGTCTGTGAGTTAGCTCTGGCTTGGTTAAAATCTTATCTATCTGATAGGACACAATGTGTCTCCTACAATAATAAAACTTCTGCCTTCTCCGACGTCATATATGGCGTACCTCAGGGGTCTGTCCTTGGTCCTCTACTATTCTCCCTGTATGTTGCACCTCTTGGTCAAATTATACGCAGCTTTGGAATAAGTTTCCACTGTTATGCAGATGACACACAACTTTATATGCCCATAAAAGCAGATGATCGATCTGAATTGAGTAAACTAGAGGCCTGTCTTTCTGCTGTGAATAGTTGGATGTCCAGTAATTTCCTGCTCCTAAACCCAGACAAAACTGAAATGTTAATCATTGGCCCTGCACGACATAGAAACCAATTTCAAAACCTAACAATATCTGTAGATAACTGTCTTATAACCCATAGTTCAACAGTCAAGAACCTAGGAGTAACGTTAGATTCGACTCTTGCCTTTGACAAGCATATTAAAGAGGTGACAAAGATCGCCTTCTTTCATCTACGTAATATTTCCAAAATTAGGTCCTCTTTAGCCATGGCTGATGCAGAGATTTTGATTCATGCCTTTGTGTCCTCTAGACTTGACTATTGTAATGTTCTGTTATCAGGGTTGCCTCGGTCTAGAACTAGGGGCCTTCAGATGGTTCAGAACACAGCAGCAAGAATATTAACTAAAACTAGGAAATTTGACCATATCACCCCAGTTTTGGCTGCATTACACTGGCTCCCGATTCATGTTAGATCCGATTTTAAGGTACTCTTATTAACATACAAAAGCCTTAATGGGCTTGCTCCAACCTATCTGTCTGATCTTGTTAAACCTTATACGCCGACTAGGGCTCTCCGCTCTCAGAATACTGGTCTCTTGTGTGTTCCTAGATTTAAAATGAAGTCAGCTGGCCAGAGGGCCTTCTCCTATCGTGCCCCTTTCTTGTGGAATAACCTCCCTATAAATATTAGACAGTCTGAATCTGTAAATGTCTTTAAATCTAGACTCAAAACATATCTGTTCGACCTAACATATAAGTAATATCGGGGATGGCGGTCTCAATGTTTAGGTTTAGCCTTGTCCTGCCGACGAGTCATAGGATTTCTTAGTTAGGCCCCTGCCTCCCATTAATTCTCTGCTATTCTGGTCCCTCTAGCACCACTCTCGCCCCTGCTATCTCTGCTATCTCTGTCTCTCTTCCTTCTTCTGCTGTTCTCTCTCACAGGCCTTTGTGTGGTGGATCATCGGCAATCGGCTACCTCTGTCTGCTTCCATGGCTGGCGATAGCACAAGCTGTACAGTGGTCCTGTTTCACCATCCACTAGGGGAGTGCTGGTTCTGCCTCATTTGGTTCTGCTGTGGTTTTGGGGTTTTGCCAGAGTAACCTTGACTTTAACTTTTTTGAGCTGAATGACTTAGGCACTGTCTGGTCTGTCCTCAGAGTGGTGGATCCTCGGTAATCGGTGACCTCTGTGTGCTTCATCGGCTGGTGGTGACTCGCTCTACTGGATGGATCGGCGTGCCTTTGTTATACATTTATTGTTACTGTTATTGTTACTGTTATTATTATTGTGTTGTTAATCTGTACATGCGGTATCTATTGCTTCGTCTGTCCACTCCTGGAAGAGGGGTCCCTCCTCTGCAGTCTTCCTGAGGTTTCTCCCATCCATTTTTTCCCCTGTTAAAAGGGTTTTTGGGGGGAGTTGTTCCTTATCCGATGCGAGGGTCGCACTGCTTGCAGTGCACAAAGGTCAGAGGGATATCGTCCATGTGCAGATTGTAAAGCCCTTTGAGACATTGTTTGTGAATCTGGGCTATATAAAAATAAATAAACTTGAAACTTGAAACTTGAATGATATCCTCATCAGCTCATCCTCCGCCACTCATCCTTACAGAGCGGTTATTGAAACGCTTCTTAATTTTTCACAAGAAATGCTGGAGAGCCAGTTTTCTGGAGGTCTCTGGTATAAAGACACTGGCGTCGACCTCGATTCGATTGTCATGACTGCTGACGCGCCCAACAGAGGGTTAGTCAAGCGTGCGAGCTTTGCAAGGGGATCAAGGACATTTGTGTTAATTGGGCCTTTGCACACCGACATTTTCTTTTCCGAGAGACTCCTGTTAAACAATGTGGATGTGCGATTAAAACTCGTGAAAGCGAAATGTGCTTTTACACTGATGTCCGCAGCGCGTGATGAGTTCAAGTTAAACATTTTAGGGGCGAGTCTTTTTGTGAAAAAAGTTCAAGTCTCACCGGATGTCATGCATTCAGCATTCAGCATTCAGCATTCATTCATGCATTCAGCCGCTCTCATGAAATCAAATGGCATTTATCCTATAGGTTGGGTAGTGGTGAAGAATTATAGTATCCCTGCGCAGACTCGTGTATGCTCGCAGGATAATTTATACTTGGGTAGACTTCTGAAATACCTTGTGGTAGGGCTAGTGGACCATCGGGCCTATGTCGGGACAAGAGAGCTGTATCCTTTCAACTTCCAACACGCTGATCTTGAATATCTCGCTTTGAGTGGGAATTCATGTTTTATCCCATCAAAGCCCTACCAGCCACGTTTCAATACACATCAGACTGTGAGTTTTACAATCTTTATCTAGGAAATAACAGACACATTAGAGACTCCCCATTGTGTATAGACTGAGAGAATTTTGAAAATGACTACAGTTTGTTTCTTTTCAATCTGACAAGGGACGGAGAAATAGATAGTGAAGCTCTTTCACCCTCAGAACACGGCACCTGTCGTTTGGATTTACGCTTTCGAGTCGCCTTACCCTGGACTATGACTTTGATCTTCTACACATGTTACAACAGCGTTGCAGAAATAAACTGTAAGAGACAGGTTCCAATCGACTATTAAAACGAGTAAAAAATGAACAACCTTCAAATAGAATCTATTCTGAGACCTATCCTAGGCGAGTCATTTGGAGGTGTTTTCCCTAGCAATTTATTACCGTTTAAGATAAGTAAGCGACCAGACTGGAAGACTGGATCAGAATTATCATTGGAGACAAAGGAATATCAAACTTGTTTGACAGCTATGGTCACGAGCCAGACTTTCCATTTTATCCTGAATGTTTTTCCATCCATCTTCCACCGCTTATCCGTAGTCGGGTCGCGGGGGCAGCAGCTTCAACAGGGAGCCCCAAACTTCCCTTTCCCCGGCTACATCCACCAGCTCTGACTGGGGGATCCCAAGGCGTTCCCAGGCCAGTGTTGAGATATAATCCCTCCACCTGGTCCTGGGTCTGCCCCGAGGTCTCCTCCAAACTGGACGTGCCAGAAAAAACCTCCCTAAGGAGGCGTCCCGGAGGCATCCGCACGAGATGCCCAAACCACCTCAACTGACTCCTTTCCACGCGAAGGAGCAGCGGCTCTACTCTGAGCCCCTCGCGAACAGCAGTGTTTCTCACCTTATCTCTAAGGGAGACACCAGCTATCCGCCTGAGAAAGCCCATTTCAGCCGCTTGTATCCGCGATCTCGTTCTTTGGGTCATGACCCATCGCTCATGACCATAGGTGAGGGTAGGAACGAAGATTTGAACGGTAGATGGAGAGCTTTGCCTCTCGGCTTAGCTCCCTCTTTGTGACCAACAGTGCGGTAAAGTGACTGCAATACCGCTCCTGCTGCCCCAATTCTCCGTCCAATCTCACGCTCCATTGTTCCCTCACTCATGAACAGGACCCCAAGATACTTAAACTCCTTCACTTGTGGAAGGACCTCATTCCCCACTTGGAGAAGGCATTCCACCAGTTTCCTGCTGAGGACCATGGCCTCAGATTTGGAGGTGCTAATCCTCATCCCTGCCGCTTCACACTCGGCTGCAAACCGGACCAGTGAGCGCTGCAGGTCACAGGCCGATGATGCAAACAGGACCACATCATCTGCAAAAAGTAGTGATGCAATCCTCAGGCCACCAAACTGTAACCCCTCCTCACCACGACTACGCCTCCATATCCTGTCCATGAAAATCACAAACAGAATTGGTGATAAAGCGCAGCCCTGGCGAAGGCCAACAGCTACTCGGAACAAGTTCGACTTACTGCCGAGAACCCGAACGCAGCTCTCACTTTGGGCGTACAGGGATTGGATGGCCCTGAGGAGAGGCCCCTCACCCCATACTCCCGCAGTACTTCCCACAGTATGTCCCTGGGGACTCGATCGTATGCCTTCTCCAAGTCCACAAAACACATGTAGACTGGATGGGCATACTCCAAAGCCCCCTCTAGGATCCCTGTGAGAGTAAAAAGCTGGTCCGGTGTTCCAAGACCAGGACGGAACCCACATTGTTCCTCCTCAATCTGAGGCTCGACAATCGGCCGGACCCTCCTTTCCAGCACCTTGGTGTAAACTTTCCCAGGGAGGCTGAGGAGTGTGATGCCCCTGTAATTGGCACAAACCCTCTGGTCCCCCTTTTTAAAAAAGAGGAACCACCACCCCAGTCTGCCACTCTTTCGGCACTGTCCCAGACTTCCACGCAATGTTAAAGAGGCGTGTCATCCACGACAGCCCCTCAACACCCAGAGCCTTCAGCATTTCCGGGCGAATCTCATCAACACCCAGGGCTTTGCCACCGTGCAGTTGTTTAACTACCTCGGTGACTTCGCCCCGAGAGATTGACTCTGATCCCCCATCATCCTCCAGCTCTGCCTCTGCAACAGAGGACGGGTCAGTTGGGGTAGTTGGATTCAGGAGTTCCTCAGAGTGTTACTTCCACCGACCGACAACCTCCTCAGTTGAAGTCAACAGTGTCCCATCTTTGCTGTATACAGCTTGGATGGTTCCCCGTTTCCCCCTCTTGAGGTGTCGGACAGTCCTCCAGAATAACTTTGGTGACGTCTGATAGTCCTTCTCTATGGCCTCTCCGAACTCCTCCCACACCCTCTGTTTTGCCTCCATCACAGCTGAGGCTGCAGTCCTTTTGGCCCGTCGGTACCTTGCAACTGCTTCAGGAGTCCCCAGGGACAGCATGCCCCTGAAGGCCTCCTTCTTCAGTTCGACGGATTCCCTGACCACCGGGGTCCACCACGGTGTTCGAGGGTTACCGCCCCTTGAGGCACCCAAGACCTTGAGACCACAGCTCTCAGCTGCAGCTTCAGCAATGGAAGTTTTGAACATGGACCATTCAGGTTCAATGCCCCCAGCCTCCACAGGGATGCACGAGAAGCTCCTTCGAAGGTGTGAATTGAAGGCCTCACGGACAGAGTCCTCCTCCAGACGTTCCCAGTTCACCCGCACTACTCATTTGGGCTTACCAGGTCTATCCAAAGGTTTCCTCCGCCAACGGACCCAACTCACCACCAGGTGGTGATCAGTTGACAGCTCTGCCCCTCTCTTCACCCGAGTGTCCAAAACACATGGTCGAAGATCAGATGAACAATCAGTGACTAGCACAGAAGTCCAACAACATAACACCGCTTGGGTTCAGATCAGGGAGGCCATTCCTTCCAATCACGCCCCTCCAAGTGTCTCCATCATTGCCGACGTGTGGGTTGAAGTCCCCCAGGAGAACAATGGAGTCCCCTGCAGGGATCCCTTCAAGGACCCCATTTAGGGACCCCAAGAAGGCCGAATACTCTGAACTGATATTTGGTGCATATGCACAAACAACTGTCAGAGTTCCCCCCCCCACATCCTTAAGGTGTAGGGAAGCGACCCTCTCATCCACCGGGGTAAACCCCAACACAGCGGCGCTCAGCCGGGGGCTTGTGAGTATCCCCACACCCGCCCTGCGCCTCACGCCTGACGCAACTCCGGAGTAAAACAAGGTCCAACCCCTATCCAGGAGTTTGGATCCAGAACCGAGGCTATGCGTGGAGGTAAGCCCCACCAGATCCAACTGGTAGCGCTCCACCTCCAACACAAGTTCCGGCTCCTTCACCACCAGTGAGGTGACATTCCACGTCCCCAAAGCCAACTTCTGCCGCCCAAGTCTGGTCCGTCGTGACCCCCTGTCATCACTGCCACCCATATGGCAGCGCACCCGACCCCATCGGTCTGCCCTGTGGGTGGTGGGTCCACAGGGGTGGGAAGAATCCACGTTGCCTTTTCGGGCTGAGCCTGGCTGGGCCCCGTGGCAGACCCGGCCACCAGGCGCTCGCTGACGCACCCTCCGTCCAGGCCTGGCTCCAGACGTGGGCCCCAGGCTTCCTCCGGGCAGGGTCACATTTTTCCCTTTTCCGTTTTTTATGGGATCTTCTGAACCATCCTTTGTCTGGCCCTTCACCTGAGACATGTTTGCCTTGGGTGACCCTACCAGGGGTACAAGACTCCCGACAACATAGCTCTCAGGATCCTTAGGGCACACAAACCTCTCCACCACGATAAGGTGATGGTTCCTTGGAGAGGTGAATGTTTTTCATCATTCTTAAAATGATGAAAAACATCATTCTTAAATAAGAATTCACGCGAGATACGCTACAACAAACTCCAAGTACAAGATGACGATTCAGCAGCATGCGGAGCCCACGTGATATTCTTCCTATGTCAACACTTCAAAGGACTTTCTTTTCAAGAAGTAATGAGATGCTATTCTGATCATTTAAAAAAGAATGATGCCTATGTCACAAAGTTTGTTCAGAAATGTGTCAAATGTGTGTCAGATGTGAAGACTGCTAAAACATCTCATCAGAAAGTGTGTACTTTAAAACTATTTAAAGGCTGTTATGAATGTTCAACATGAATACTCTTTCTCACGCATGTGTCAATAAAGCATTTTATTGATGTAAAAAAACACTGGTTTGCGTACATTTCTTTTTTATTTTTTTTATCAGACCAAAGTAATTTTCAACGACTGAATTCCAACCATTTTGAGGGTATCGGAGTTGACAGCCGCCATTCAGATGCAGTTGGAGTATAAAATTGTTTCACGTCATTTGACAATTTAGAAGCAGGGGTGCTATAATCCATAACTAAAAGAGATGCTAACGTTGATTTTTTCCCACGCTTTCTTTTACTCCTACGTATTTGAGGATTCGACTTGCTCAAGGCTTCAGCCATGGGCTCAGCCGTGGCTTCAGGCGGCCAAAGACGCAATTTCTCACGCGCATGTGTATCTGCCATCTTGGTTAAGGGTACATTTAACAGCGATATAGTTTTTAAGAATTCACCCCACCCTCGAGGTATGGTTCTGGCGTGGAAGCGTCTGTTAGACAGAGTCTTCATTAAATCAAAAATGTGGGACCCTTTAATGGTCTTATCCTGGACAACGATTTCACCCGAACGGTTCCATCTTAAAAGGCCTGAATTACGAAGCTTCTGAAGGATGTAGGTAGCAATCTTCCGATTGCGCGCTCCAATATTCTGTAAAATATAATTTTCAATGCTATCAGTTTTTCCATTTCTTCGACTCTTACATCACCGTGATCGCGATTTTCACCCCTTCTCTCTGCGGGGTCGGTAGGCAGCTTCAAAACTATTTCACGGTCTTGACTCAACCCCTTTTTGAGTAGGATTAGATATTTTTCAAGTAGCTCATTATAATGTAGACTTTTGCTGTACGCCGTCCCCGGCTGGTTCAAAACTCTCCATTTTCTCTTTCAAGTCGTGCTCTGCCTTCTCTGCGATGTTTTCTGAACCTGTTTTTCTCCTCGTTTAACTCTCCAGTTGTTGTGGGGAAATCATGTACATTTTATTAAAGGATGTGACACGACAATTGTAATGGGAATTTCACCTGTGTGGATTTCAAGAGAATAGAGAGGCCTGTTCTCAGGCAACTCTGCTCAGTTAAGTTGTTTTGGTACATTCCAGTGTGCAAGGTCGCCTGATAAAGATGTTTTTCCCGGGGTATGTGAATTCTTCCTACACTGCCTTCCCAGGTGTAGCGAGGGCTTCCCCACACTGCCAGAGAAACCCTGTCTTTCTCAGACAGTGTGGTGCGATGTTTAGTCAGGCGTATAAAAGTAGAGGGTTTCCGGCGCCATGTTGGAGTCAGCTGTGGGTTGCGTACGAACGCCCAGCCTGGTTGATGCTACTCTACCTGGATCGTTGGGCTCTCCGATTTGTGTGTCAAGGTAAGAGACTGAGCACATTTGGAATGCTTTAGCTCAACCAAAGAATTTGTGGGTGTTGTCCTATGCTCTGTGGAGGGAATGAACGACACATTTGTTCTAGCATCATAGGGGGTCCTGGGACTCAAAGTACATTACTATGCTCTGTGGGGAATGAAACTACAGGCTTACTCCAGCGTTCTTTGTGGAGGATGTAGCTGCCAGTTTATTCTAGCATCATAGTTGTATATTATCTACTGTTTGCTGCTCATTATTTGTTGTTTGTTTGCTCTATGCTCTGCGGGAAATAAACCATTCATTTGTTGTGGCATCATAGCAGTTTTCTGTCTGATTTATTGTGTGAGTTTTTCTGTGTACCTACCTCTGGCGGACCTGCAAAATGTTTCACAAAACAACAATCTTCGACAATCTCCGTCTATCTCCGACCGGCTAGCAGACTGGTCAAGAATGGAACCGCAGCTCCTTATAATTGGAGGAGGAAACCTCCGCTCTGTGTCCGCACCTTGCGCTTATGCTTCACTCCCGTTTTGCTATTAGCAAAAAGCTTGATAAACTTCTTCTCTTTTTTCAATCTGCTGTATTGATCAGAGGTCAGCGGGACGTTCCCTTTCAACACATTAAGGGCTATTTCACAGAGTGCCAGGATGAGATCGTCTGATCCTTGACATAGAAAGGTTCTTCTCTCTGACAGTTTTAGACCGAGCATGACTTTTAAAATGGGTAGATTTCTTTTCATCTGTTTAGACATTTTCCCGAGTCACTTTTTATACTGGTAAACTACGGACCACTGGTTGGGTAGTATCCCGCTCCCCAGTCGGTAATGTTCTGGGCAATCGGGTCTTAGATCAACGCTTAAATATGAATACGGTTCTTTTGTTGCATCGTTGAAACTCTGTAGAAAATATTCTCTCTGCCCCGGAAACATCTGCTGTGCTGAAATTCTTATTTGTAATTTATCACGCGGAGATTTGAAGAGGACGATATAATTTGTGTTTAAACTAATCGTCCGACTGTACTTCCCTTGGTGAAATAAGTTTTTAACTAGGAAAATGACTGATAATTTTCTATAATGTCTATACGCGGTAAAAGCCGTCATTATTTCGTCATGATTCAAGCCAATATCCATACAATCATCGATCACGAGCAGATTATGTTGATTTAATGGAAAAATATTTTCATCCGTCAAAGAATCAGGAATCCCCTTCAATAAATTCAATCTTTACATTTTGACCTAATTCCTCATACATAGGTTGATAAGAGGAGTATGACCAGATGATTCAATCGGGGGGTCTAGACAGAGTATGACAAAGAATGATTTACCACTCCCGCTAGCTCCTACTAGGAGGGCTGTAAAGGGGAGTTGGAAGCGACGGTCAAAATAGTCATCAAGCATGCTTAGCGTTCAACGTTTCAGTAAACTAAATACTAAAGTCACGCTGTAGGCTTTTATCTGTACAGGTTAGTGAAAAAAACCAAAAAGACAGGGGGAGAACGAAGAAGACATGGATTTATTGACATACAAATACATGTGAACCAAGCATAATACACATCATACAATACATGGTAAAGAATAATACACAATACATACAATACACATGACTTACTACAGTACAATGCAGAATACAGAATACAAAAAAAAAGAAAAAAAAAAGAACTGTACAGAGTTTAGTACAACTGTATACAGTTTTGTTTTTCCCCTGAGTCAGTACACAATCTGTATGTTTTAATATCCAAAAGGTAATGTTTTTCCATCGGCAAACAATAGTCTCTTGTCAAAGACTACAGCAAAATTGATCACCTTCTCTTTATTAGTCAGTTCAAAAGTTTTCATATCTCTGCTAATTTTTCTGCATCGTGCAGGGATTTTACGCTGTGTCACGCTCTTTAAGATACGTTTCTACTTGTGGTACACCCAAAATTGTGTGACCACAGTTGTGTCTATTTGTTTTGAATTGATTTATATTCATTTATTTAACGTTCATATTTAAACAAATGTAGTTAATGTAGCCAGTGGAATGTGGAACCTTTGTCATGGGAGCAGGTGTACCCCGGGTTGTCTAAGGTGGGGCCCTCCTCCCACATTTCAGATGTAACCTGAACGACAAAGCAAGCGGTCCGTTTCTTCATTACTGCTACTTTTCGTCTGTGTTTCACAGGTCAGTAATTGGTAAAAGTAACCAATTTCAACTCGTTAAGAGTTACTGTCGCATGGAAAAGTGTTAAAAAGAACGTGTGACAATGTTTTAAGTGTTTTTGTTAACTTTGTAAATCGTGAAAATGCCGCCAAGTCGGCAGGTGCGCGCGCTGCATCGCAGGTGTTTTGGGTTCGCTTTAACCTTAGTTTAGTCTTGTAGGCAGACCGGTAGCATTGCTACAGAGTGAGATTCGGGCTCCCACATGATTAATATTACAGAAACAGTTATTGTGTTGAATGCTTTACCAAACATGGAATCCAATGTTAATATGTTTGTTTTGTATGGATTATGAAATATGTTGCTAAAGTGTTTATAATTTAGAAGTTGAAGTTGAAAGGCGAAATGTTATGTATTGTTTTATTGTGACTTGTTTGAATAAGAGATGTAACCTGAACGACAAAGCAAGCGGTCCGTTTCTTCATTACTTCATTACTACTTTTCATCTGTGTTTCACAGATTCGTATTTTGTTAATGTGGTACCATACTCCAGGACCCGTAACATACCAATGAGAGTGTCAAAGTTAAATTCTTTACAGTTTTCATAATTCTGTGTAATCCCTTTAGCGCGTAAAGTTGCCTTACCGCTATCTGTCACATACGCATAGGATTTGGAGCCTGCAGCACTCCACAATTTAATAAAGAAATCCGGATCTAATTCTGATGTCAAATCTCCCAAATAGTTTCTGAGCGGAGGGTTATATCCATCGCTAGGAGTGAAGTGCATACAATTGAATCTGTATCACAATACAAACCCTTTCCTGGAGTACATCTAGCTGCTTATACAATTCGAGTCTAGCGTAATCAGTTGTGAACGCTGCGATGAAAACATTCACATCCCCAGGTGCTGAGACACACTTAGACTTATCCCTCCACTGGACCAGAGCAACGTCGTTGTTAATGAAATGAAACAGTGAAATTTCATACTTGCTGGAAAAGACGAATTCAAAAAAACGTTCAGGCGTGCTCACCAGATTTGTTGTAAGCTGATTAGATCTTTGTGCAAGCTTTCCCCAAAGTGAATTTAATAATAATTTAGCAATTTGCCTTTTAGCCGGGTTGTGCTCAATTTTCCTGGGATCGAGATTAATACCCTGGTTCTCTTCATATTCATTTATGTATGCACGTTGACTTGTGACGTCATCAGCCTTCGGAGGGTACCCAGAGGCTTCTTGTTTCTGTTTCAGGAAGGTGTACATGTATTCTTTAAAGAGTTGGTCAGACTTTTCTTCAAAATGCCACACTTCATAAATTTCTGCCAGAATGTATCTTTTTCTACGAGCCATTAATATTTCAGCGGACGTCCACACCTGTTAACGATCTGTCGTCGTCGGTGTGTTTACATTCAGATGTCTGATTGTTCATGAGTCTGCATGAACGGCATAGCGTGAAAATAAGCTTCCCTTTATTGTTTCTGCTTGGAAGTACAGGGAAAAACAGTTTACGAGGAGGATAGACTTTAGCACGGATCAGACCAAAGTAACATCGTCAAAATTGTTTCTAATTATTTTTGGATGTCCAATTGTAAAATTACAGGTAGCCTCTACGTGTGGGTACAATGAGCAGAAGTCAGAATATGGAATGTTTTCATGTTCCCCTGCCACATGACGCAGACAAATAGCGGCAGTGCCCCCCCATATAGAGCTTCTCTAGGCTCTAGAGGAAATGGTTCTTGAAATCTCTAAGAAAGACAAGTTCCAGTCGTGTTCCCACATCACGACTACAGAATCAACCTTGTATTTGGTTTGTAAACCATCGATTCTTTTCATGGTGTCTGAATACGTCTCACTAAAACGTTCACCTGAGAGGAGATTTGTCATGTGGATTAAAACAGATATTGCAGCCGTGAAAAAAGCAACCGTTGAACGAATAGACCGTCAACCGCCCATCTACCTGTGCATACCCGTCCCCAAAATACCGGACGATTTTAACCTCACCCCTGTTCGAGGCATGTCGAATTGAAATCCCCTGTGAGAATGCCTCAGACTTTGGTCATTGGATTGAAGCGTGTGAGAAAGCTTTGAATGATGTCCCATAATTATTAGGACACGGAATTGGGTTCTAAGAATAAGGTTTGGAAAACAGTCAGGGCTGCAGAAGCAACTGTAATGTTATCAAAGGGATCACACTTTGTTGTTTGGATAAATTCATCACGAAATTTCATTGCCCCCTCCGCAAGGATTTGTTCATCATTTTCACGGTAATCTACTAACTCAGGATTGTAGTTAAATTCTTGATCTTTCACTCTCGTACCATTGAAAGAATTTCTCTCTCTTTGTGTGGAAATAATCTTTTTTTCAGCTCTGTGTTACATCCTAGTGCTTTAGGAAAGTCTCTGAGCGGGATTGGGGTGAAGGAAAATGAATCAATAAATTCCAGGTGAAACTCGTCAATAATAAGAATTATTTTACTCCCTTGACCTATGACGAATGGCGCTGTACCCTGTTTAACATTAGTGTTTAAAATTAGGTGATGGTCGAAACCTTTCCCATAGTGTGAGATGAAGGTTGTGTTTTTGTATTTTTTCTTCCGGTAATGGAGGAGGAACAATAAAGCACAGTCAGGTCCTTTCCAGATGTGTCGCCCCCCCATCTGATGAATGAGCCACAACAAGGACTGGAAGATGGGTGCCGCTGGTTTGAGCGGTTTCAAAATCAAAAAATACCAGTTTTCTTTCATAAATTTTTTCTTCCGGTTTAACAGGTTTCACACGGATAAAACATTTATGATTTTCATTCTCGTCTCCAATCAGAATCCAATCAGAATCAGAGTTGTGAATAGTGGAGACATCGGCCGATGTTGACTCTTCACCCTGAGGGGGTAAAGCGGTTTTAGGCTGTTTACAGATTGGACACAGTCTAACGACGCATCTATGGACGCGTGGGTTTTGATAGAAATGAGTAGACGATTTTACATCTCGGACATCTTTTATAAGTTTCACAACTGGAGACTGTTTTTCAAGTTTCTGACGCCAGCACGGTTCGAGATGACTGTTGAAACACTGAATATTTGTACAGAACCTGTTACAAGCTGTACAGTAGGTTCTCTGAACTGGAGTATCTTTACGATTTGTCCCGCACACGTTACAGCTTCTGACGCAAGAATGTCTGAAGCGGTTATCATAACCGGTGTAACAGTGTTCACAAAAGAATTTCACTCTTAGAAACCCTTTAATATTACATATCCCATAATAGTGATTATTGTGCAAGAGCACATAGTAAGCTTTTCCACGTGAGGGTGTTCCTGTTTGAAAGGTAGCCAAGTTGTTTCTAGGGTTATTTTCATCATCAGTATCTTGGTAAAATAGAACAATTTTACAAACAGCTGCTCAAATTGATCGACATCAGTATGAAGAGTCAGACCGGCTCTGATGTGGATGTCGCGCCCCGCGCTCAAGGCTTCTGCAGAGGTTAACTCAGGATTATTCAACCAGGATAAATTTACAGCAAAACACGTCTGATCAGCGTTCAGAACTACATATAAATGCTTATCTTTTTTTTTTTTAAATGTCAGCAGCCAACACGTGTCGACTCTCCTCCTCTTACCACTACCTTGTGGAGCCTCACAAAATTAATGATTAGATCTATGGAGCCGTCGTATAACACCGACATGTTGCTCTGCACTAATCTATCTAAAAGATCGCGGAATTCTGAGAGCTGAACGACTCCATAGCACACGCTCATTGTCACATTGTCCTGAAGATGGTCTGCCCATAGATTAACTTGGATGAGATCATGTGGGCGTGCCCCGTGTGTCTGAACAATTTGTGAAATCCTGTCCTGGAGACCTTCGGTCAAGTTCGTGTAAAAGTCATGAAAATTAGGGACCGTAGACGGGGGAGGAACGTGTAGGACGCTGCGACCCTCAATGTTGTTAAATTTCTTCCTGTATGTCACGTGTGTAGATGTCGACGCCCCTCTTCCCCTACACTATCAGTCATCTTCAGACACCTGCTGACATCTTCAAATGTTGAAGGATTGTGGTTAGATTCTCTTTGTTCATGCAACTGACTGTTTCCCCTACTATTTTCTCCCCCTCCCTCCTGAAGAAAACTCTCCGCTGACAGTGCAGCTTGTAAACACAGATTGTCACTCCATACGTCGTCTGACGAATAGTTAATTGAGGATGACTGTTCGTCTTGAAGTAATAGCTGAGAAGGGTGTCTATATGTGTGTAAAATGTCATGCAGTTCAGCCTCGGTAGGGAGAAAGACTTCCTGCGAGTAATTGGCTGTGTCCTGCCGGCGGTTGAGAGAGGAGTCAGATTAACACTCTTATCCTGTCTTTCAGCATTTAACTCTGAGATAAGATGAAGGAGGTGATGAGGAATTACTAACATTGGTACTTGGTACTTTCTGATTGTTCCCCTTTTTTTAAAAAAACAACTGAAAAAACAATAAAAGTAAAAAGTTATTGCTATTCCAGCACAGTGGTCAGCGTTGTGAGGACGGTCTTTGCCCGCGGCTGATACAACGACTCGTAGTACTCAGGCATAAATTGTTTGATTGCAGATGTCTAATATTCAGTCTAAGTCGACGGAAAATGTCTTCTAGCATTCGACGTTTTAACAGATGGACATCATTCATGTATTTTCCAAACGCACGTTCAATAACTATCACCACAGAGTTGTAATACTCTCTTTGGATATCTTCAACCGATTGAATTATGTCAGGGTTAGACCCCGGCCTATATCCAGTTTGATGTGTTTCAGCGTTTTGGCCTTTCATGTCTTCGTAAACAATGTCATTATCATAGTAATCACCATACGCGCTCGCATCTTCATCCAATTCCTCACCCTGGCCGGTTTTTTTTTCATCCCTGTCACGCCAGTTATGTAGCACCCGTCCACCCTCTGATTCTTCTTAAGACAACGGCTCACTGTCCTCTATGCTGATGTTTCCTAAGTTCTCCTCTCATCTTGTGGGCGGCACTGCTGCAATTCCTAGAACACATATGCAGAGGTAATACAGTTAATCATTTGTATTAAATACATTGAATTCATCAATTGATACGAAAAAAACAAAACAAAACAAAAAACAAAGTAGAAAAACTTACAGCTACGGGAAACGCTCCGCCGATTGAGTGAACGTCTGTGGTGATGTCAGGTCTATTATCTTCTTCTTCTCCTTTGGGCTTTTCCCTTCAGGGGTCGCCACAGCAAATCAGTGTCCTCCATCTAGCCCTGTCCTTTGAATCCTCTTCTCTCACACCAACTACCTTCATGTCTTCCCTCATTACATCCATAAACCTCCTCTTTGGTCTTCCTCTAGGCCTCCTGCCTGGCAGTTCAAAACTCAGCATCCTTCTACCAATATATTCACTATCTCTCCTCTGGACATGTCCAAACCATCTCAGTCTGGCCTGTCTGACTTTATCTCCAGAACCTCTAACATGTGCTGTCCCTCTGATGTACTCATTCCTGATCCTATCCATCCTGGTCACTCCCAGAGAGAACCTGAGCATCTTCATCTCTGCTACCTCCAGCTCTGTCTCCTGTCTTTTCCTCAGTGACACTGTCTCTAGACCAAACAACATCGCTGGTCTCACCACAGTTTTGTACACCTTTCCTTTCATTTTAGCTGAAACTCTTCTATCACACATCACACCTGACACTTTCCTCCACCCGTTCCATCCTGCCTGGACACGCTTCTTCACCTCTTTTCCACACTCTCCATTGCTCTGGACTGTTGACCCTAAGTACTTCAAATCCTCCACCTTCTTGATCTCTTCTCCCTGTAACCTCACTCTTCCACTTGGGTCCCTCTCATTCACACACATGTACTCTGTCTTACTGCGGCTAACCTTCATTCCTCTCCTTTCCAGGACAAACCTCCACCTCTCTAGCTTCTCCTCCACCCGTTCCCTGCTCTCACTGCAGATCACAATGTCATCTGCAAACATCATAGTCCATGGAGATTCCTGTCTAACCTCGTCTGTCAGCCTGTCCATCACCATAGCAACAAGAAGGGGCTCAGAGCTGATCCCTGATGCAGTCCCACCTCCACCTTGAACTCCTCTGTCACACCTACAGCACACCTCACCACTGTCTTACAGTCCTCATACATGTCCTGCACCGCTCTAACATACTTCTCTGCCACTCCAGACTTCCTCATACAATACCACAGTTCCTCTCTGGACACCCTGTCATCAGCTTTCTCCAGATCTACAAAAACACAATGCAGCTCCCTCTGGCCTTCTCTGTACTTCTCTATCAACATCCTCAAAGCAAATACTGCATCTGTAGTACTCTTTTTTGGCATGAAACCATACTGCTGCTCACAAATGTTCACTTCTGCCCTCAGTCTAGCTTCCACTACTCTTTCTCATAACTTAATTGTATGGCTCATCAGCTTTATTCCTCTAATAGTTGCCACAACTCTGCATGTCTCCCTTGTTCTTAAAAATGGGCACCAGCACACTTCTCCATTCCCCAGGCATCTTCTCACTATTGCTTCATTTATTTTTTTGAAATGGGATATATACGATTCACAATGATACCAGTGTGTAAAAAATGTGAGTAAACCTCAAATGTCTTCAAATTATTTTTATTTTAATGCACACAAAAGCATTGGGGACACAAGCAAGACAAGTGGAAAAAGGCATGGAATTTCTTAATATTTTACAGAAAATCAAGAAATATAATGCTCAAAAAATAGCAGTGTTGACATCTTCCTTCACACGCCTAAAAATGTATTGTATGAACTAATGAATGTTTTGAAGATCCTGAGAATCCTAAACTAACAATTAGTTGCACAACCACATTTTTAATACCTGCTTCACATCTGTGGTTCAGGAGAAGGAGGCATGTGGAATCAGGTCAGCTGGGCCGGGGAACTCTTGGGACAAGGGCATGGAGTGGTGGGGGAGCTGAACCAATTAAAAAAAGCTGTTAAGTTCATCAGCTCGCTCCCCCCTCTCCATAGCCGGTGATGGCCCTCATGCCGCTCCAGAACTCCCGCACCTGGTTGCGCCCAAGCTGTAGTTGTCCTTGGCCTCCCTCAGGCAGAGTCTCACTGCCTGCTGGGCCTCCCTCATCTCCTCGTTCCTGCTCCTGAACGCCCACTTCTTCCTGCTGAGGACAGCCTTGACTTCCTTTGTCACCCAGGGTTTGTTGTTGGGGTAACACCTGACTGTCCTGACTGGGACCACTGTGTCCACACAGAAGTTCATATCATCTGTTAAACACTGGACCGCCCTGTCGACGTCATCCCAATGTGAGCCCACGATGACATCCCAGTTGGTGGTCTGGAGGCAGTCCCTCAGCGTCTCCTCTGCTTCCTGGGACCGCCTCCTGACCTGCCGTGTTGTTGCTGGCAGCCGTTTCACCAGTGGGATGTAGGTGGGCTGTAGGTACACTAGGTTGTGGTCTGATTTACCTAGTGGGGGGAGGGGGGTCCGCACGTGGGAGGACGTAGACGGTGATGACGGTGACGTGTGAAAATTCATGCGCCAGGTAGTAGGGTCTGATGCTAACAGCTGTTAGCTCCAGATTGTGGTTACACAGCGTTGATTTCACCGTCACATGTCCTGAATGACACGATCTATCGTTGGTATAGATAATTAATCCACCTGCATCAGCCTTGCCAGATTACAGTAAACCTTTTATTCACATGGTAGATTGTAAAGGTCATTTTATGACATCAGTTTTAGTGCAACAATTTGGTAATAAAGTGAAGCCAATAGCGTATTTCTCATCTAAATTGGACAGTGTAGCATGCACATTGCAGCCATTGCAGCATCCATGGCTGTGGAAACAAGCAGTCCGATAGTCTTGTTTCATCCTTTAATTCTGAAAGTACCACATGCTGTCTTTGCTCTGCTCCTGCAGATTAATGATTTTTATCACCTGCAAGACAACTGTCTTGCATGGCAGCTTTGTTATCTCAGCCTCATTTGACTATCGAACGGTGCACAACGTTAAATCCAGCAACATTGTTATCACTTCCTGAAGATGGCACTAAACATGATTGTCAAAACGTAGCAGAAAAGACAGCTAAAAGCAGAAGTGATTTAAAAGACCAACCACTTGAACAAGAAGTGCTATTTGTAGATGGTTCCTCTAAAAAAAATGAACTAGGAAAAACACAAATAGGATATGCAGTAGTAACACAAAACTGAAGCATGTAAATTAATGAAAATCAAGGAAGTGACAATTTATAGTCAGTACGCTTTTGCAGATAAAACAGCTAAAGCAGCCGCAGCCGGACAGATTCATGTGTTAACTACAGAAGAAAAGTCAACTTTAGACGATACAATACTCAAAGAAATGCAAGAACAAAGTCCTGAAGCTGAACAAGAAATCTGGAAAAAGAATGCAGCAACTTAGTAAAACGACATCTATGTATGACCCAGCAGTAAACCTATCCTACCCAGAAACCTCTACAAATGGGCGGCTATTTTGAGCCATGGTGTTACACATGTCTCAACAGGAGGGATGGTAGGACAAAAACATCAATATTATACCACTTATGGATTTAATTTATATTGAAAAGATTTTTCAATATAGCATGCTTAACATGTGCTAAACGCAACCCACAAGGGAATCTGAGACCATGTAGAGAATGATTCCTTACACCACAATATCCATTTCAAATCATCCATATGGATTTTATAGAGTTAAATACAAGTAAAGATACAAAGTATGCCTTGGTCAAAGACGCCTTTTCAAAATGGATAGAATTCTGGTCTTAATGAGAATTTATAGCGATAATGGTGCTCACTTTGTCAATCAAGTTGTCAAAAAGATAGGAGCAATGCTTCATATCCATTTCAAAAACCCTCGTGCTTACCATCCTCACAGTGATGGATTAGTGGAAAGAATGAATGAATCATACTCATGAACTTTTCAAAAAATCTAATCTATTGAAATTAGTAGATATTGTAAAGTTAAATATGTTAAAATTGTATTTCGAATTGTAAATGAGGACATTCCTTTGACCATTCAATCCTTTTACAAACTAAGAAAAAGCACATATAACCTCCGAGGTCTACTACGATTAGAGTCTTTCAAAGCAAGAACAAATGTCAGGCAAAGATGTGTGTCTGAACTGGGAGTGAAACTCAAATTATTTGGAAGATGAATTAAATTGATAAAGTTCTGTCTAAATTCAAGAAAAAAATTAAATATAACTTAATTGATGGTTATAAATGTTTGTAAATTTGCTGAGGTGAAGTCATTGGATAGTGGTCAATAATTCAATTTATGAGAATGTTGTTAAAAAACAAAAGAATGTTGATGTTGTTGTGATTAAGTTGTGTTAATCGGGGGGGGGGGGGCTTTTATAAGCAGTTTGCTTCAGCCCAGTCTTTTTTTGGTTACTTTTAACACAATTGAAATATGTATTGTTTTTCAATAAAAAACATGAATATTCATTTCATCACACCCGCCACGAGCTTCACACGCACAACATCGCAGACAGGACAGCGAGGACACCTGGCTCTGGTTTGTTGTCGGGTCCCAGACACGAAGCAGAAACAAAGCTGTAGGTCCGGCGTTATGCTAAGGCTAAGGAAACAACCACACAAGCCTCCCCCACCGAGCCTGTACCTCTCCAACGCCAGATCATTGATGCATAAAATGCAAAACCTGCAACTACTACTCGCTGGAAATCACTATGTTCACGACTGTTGTGTGATGATTTTCACTGAAACCTGGCTCCACTCGGACATACCCGATGTTAGCATGCAGCTAGCAGGCTCCATGTTGCTATGCGGGGACAGAACAAATGACTCGGGTAAGAGCAGAGGAGGGGGTTTCTGTATCTATGTGCATAACAACTGGTGCAGTAACAGGACGGTGATGGACACGCACTGTCCCCTGACTTGGACTAATGTCTGTTCGATGTCTGCCTTTCTTCCTACCCAGAGAGCTAACTTATCATCATCATGGCTGTGCACATCCCACCCCACGCTGATGTGAACATGCCACTCTTAAAATGGCTATACACATTTTTGGGTCACAAAAAGGACGTCTGATAAAAGTGTAAAAAAAAAAGTACCGTATTGGCCCGAATATAATACAGTGTTTATACAGTGTTTACTGTTTATAATACAGCCGAATATATACAGTGTTTTTGCATTGGACTGAAAAAGTGGGGGCTGTCTTACATTCGGGGTCTAGACATTAGACCTACTCACGACGCTAGATGGCGCCAGATATCTTTAGAGTGAATGCTGAACTAATCTCCCCAGGCCAAAGGAACCCCTGTCACGAAGAAGAAAAATAAAAATAGCGGTAGCACGAAAAATAAGTATAAAAAATAGCGGTAAGAAAGAAAAGAGAAGAAAATAAGAGAAGATATAACAGAAAACGGAGAAATGTAGTGACAATCTGAGAGAAGTGGGTGGAAGATCGGCCAGGTTAACTGGCAGCTGAGGAGAATTTATGATGCAAACTTCAAGATGATGGTGATAAATGAGGCAGAGTCTTTAAACAATTGCAAAGCGGCTGTGAAACATGATGTCACAGAGTGTAATGTACGGAGATGTACTGTGATTATTTTCTGTATAAAAATTAAATTTGGTGTTCAAAAAGTCTTTCTCAAACTTGAGTATTGAAAAAGAGGGGGTCGTCTTATAATCAGGATCGTCTTATATTCGGGCCAATACGGTAATTACAAATTCAGTACATTCAAATAGTAAAACTAATATTTTTATATACAGTATACAATATTTATATACATTTTCTTTCAAATGTTCATTTCTATTAATTTTGATGATTGAATACTAAGGGAAATCCCATTAGTAACCCCTCGTTCCTTGCTGTTCATGCCCAAAAGGACGACGTAGGCCCAACCTCCAGTGGACTCACCACCCGCCAAGGAAACCGTAGTAGGGGACGGGTGCAGTGTGGATTTGGTGGTAATCGTCAGCATGGGGCTGGACAACCCAATCCCCAGACAAACAGTCTAGCTCTAGGGCCATGGAATGTCACCTTGCTGGGCGAAAGGAGCCAGAGCTTGTGAGGGAGGTTGATGGGTACCGACTAGATATAGTCGGGCTCACCTCAACCCACAGCTTGGGCTTTAGAACCCAAACCCTTGAGAGGGGCTGGACTCTCCACTTTTCTGGTGTTGCCCAAGGTGAGAGGTGGCAGGCTGGTGTGGGCTTGTTTATAGCCCCACAGCTCAGCCGTCATATGTTGGAGTTCACCCCGGTGAATGACAGGGTCTCGTCCCTGTGCCTTCAGGTTAGGGACAAGTGTCTCACTGTCGTTTCGACCTACGGGCCAAATGGCAGTGTGGAATACCCAGCCTTCCTGGAGTCCCTGGGAGGAGTACTGGATAGTGCTCCGACTGGGGACTCTATTGTTCTCCTTGGGGACTTCAACACACAAGTGGGCAATGACAGTGAGACCTGGAAAGGGGTGATTGGGATGAACGGCCTCCCCGATCTGAACACGAGTGGTGTTCTGTTATTGGACTTCTGTACTAGTCACAGTTTGTCCATAACTAACACCTTGTTCAACCACAGGGATGTCCATAAATGCACATGGCACCAGGACACCGTAGGCCGGAGGTTGATGATCGACTTTGTTGTCGTACCATCAGACCTCCAACCTCTAAGAGAGGGGCAGAGCTGTCAACCGATCACCACCTGGTGGTGAGTTGGACCTGCTGGCAGAGGAGGAGGCCGGACAGACTCGGCAGGCCAAAAAGTGTTTGAGAGTCTGTTGGGAACGTCTGGCAGAACCCTCTGTCAGTGAGGTCTTCAACTCCCACCTCAGGGAGAGCTTCTCCCAGATCCGGCAGGAGGTTGGGGACATTGAATCCGAGTGGACCATGTTTTCCACCTCCATTGTCAAAGTGGCTGCTCGGAGCTTTGGTCTCAAGGTATCTGGTGCCTGTCGCGGCGGTAACCCCCGAACCCGGTGGTGGACACCGGAAGTAATGGATGCCGTCAAGTTGAAGAAGGAGTCCTATCAAATCTTGTTGAATTGTGGGACTCTGGAGGCAGCTGACAGGTACACCAGGCGTACAGAAGCTCGAGTAGTCACAGAGGCAAAAACTCAGGTCTGGGAGGAGTTCGGGGAGGCCATGGAGGAAGACTTTCGGTCAGCCTCGAAGAAATTCTGGCAAACCATTCGGCGCCTCAGGAGGGGGAAGCGTTGCACAGCCAATACTGTTCACATTAGAGGCGTAGAGCTGCTGACCTTGACTGAGGATATTGTCGGGAGGTGGAAAAAATACTTTGAGGATCTCCTCAATCCCGCTGCCATGTCTTACACAGAGGAAGCAGAGGCTGAGGTCTCAGAGGTGGACTCATCCATCATCCAAGCTGAAGTCACTGAGGTGGTTGCCAAACTCCTGCAAAACCGGAAAAGGGTGGTGTGCCCTCTTCAGTTTAAGTATCTTGGGGTCTTGTTCACAAGTGAGGGAAGGATGGAACGTGAGATTGACAGACGGATCGGTGAAGCTTCTGCAGTGATGCAGTCGCTGAAGGTCTGTGGTGGTGAAGGAGGAGCTGAGTCGCAAGACGAAGCTCTCGATCTACCGGTCAGTCTACGTTTCTACTCTCACCTATGGTCATGAGCTTTGGGTCATGACCCAAAGGACAAGATCCCAGATACAATTGGCTGAAATGAGTTTCCTCTGTAGAGTGGGGGGGTGCACCCTTAGAGATAGGGTGAGGAGCTCAGTCACCAGGGACAAATAAAGAATCTATCTATCTGTCTGTCTATCTATCCATCTATTCATTCATTCAGCCATTCATTCAGTCATTTGTTCTGAATGAACAAATGACTGAATGAATTAAATCTTTCTCAAATCGGTTGTAAAATAATGATCAGTGATCACTCATGCATTTTGTTTTTGGGTTAGGGTTAGGGTTAGGGTTAGGGGTTAGGGTTAGGGGTTAGGGGTTAGGGGTTAGGGTTAGGGGTAGGGGTTAGGGTTAGGGGTTAGGGTTAGGGGTTAGGGTTAGGGGTTAGGGGTAGGGGTTAGGGTTAGGGGTTAGGGTTAGGGGTTATGGTT
Organism: Antennarius striatus; assembly: GCF_040054535.1. Taxonomy (NCBI): domain Eukaryota; kingdom Metazoa; phylum Chordata; class Actinopteri; order Lophiiformes; family Antennariidae; genus Antennarius; species Antennarius striatus. Next base: position 22,152,035 of record NC_090787.1, read on the forward strand.
AGGGTTAGGGGTTAGGGTTAGGGGGGGTTAGGGTTTAGGGTTAGGGTTAGGGGTTAGGGTTAGGGTTTAGGGTTAGGGTTTAGGGTTAGGGTTAGGGTTTAGGGTTAGGGTTAGGGTTAGGGTTTAGGGTTAGGGTTAGGGTTTAGGGTTTAGGGTTTAGGGTTAGCATTAGGGTTAGAGGTTAGGGTTAGGGTTAGGGGTTAGGTACAGTAAGGTACGTAGTTCCTTGAGAGGAACTACGAAGGGCACTGGCGCATGGGGCCCGGGAGTGGGGTCACCTTAAGATGCCATACAAAGAATCAAGAGTTTAAAAGGATTAAAATCCATTAAAATCAGGAAAGGGTTAGGGTTAGGGTTAGGGTTAGAGCTAAAAAAAAGGGGGTAATGAGGTAAAATAATAATAAAAAACTAGGACCACAATAAAAAGACTCCACTGATACTTTGGAGGGATGATGGAGGTAATGGGGCATGCCCAGAGCGGGACCCGAGCCCCGCTTGATTGATTGAGAAAGTTGGGTTTACAGCATTGAGCTACAGCCCCTGGGTTGTGGCTGTAGGATGACACAAATTTGAGTTTATTGTGATTAAAACACTGTTTAAAAGAGATGTGGCCCTGTTGGGGTTTGAACCCTCAATCTCCAGTTGGTAGGCATTGATGTTACCTCTACACCATCCTGGGGGTACACAAAAAATGTGAGGACAATTCACCTAAATCAGAAGGGTTGTGGTAGGGGAAAGAAAAGGAAAGGTTTAGGGATTAGAAGGTTTGGGGGGGGTTGGGGTTAAGGTTAGGGTTAGGGTTGGGGTTAGGGTTAGGGGTTAGGGTTATGGTTAGGGGATGGGTGTTTGAGGTTTAAGGAAAAAGAAGGTGGAGAGAAAAAGAAGAGAAATTTATTTATGAATTTTTATATGAAAAACGTAGATGTTTAAATAAATAAAAAATCAATTAATTGATTGATGAAATGGTCATAATAAATAATAAACAATAAATTAGTGCTATAATAAAATTTGATTTAGGGTCCCTTCTGGTAAAAGAACCACATAGAGTAGAAGCTGAATAATAATGATAAAACTTTAGTTGAGTGCCACGTAGTTAAAATTATATACAATAAATAAATTACATTAAATAAAACATGTAATAAAAGTTAAACGAAAGGAATGTGTATTAGTAAAATAAAAGGTTCTCCCAGCAAGGGTCAACTTCATAATAAGCTCGTTGGTTACTTTAAATCAGAAGGGCAATTAGCATTCAAGATTTTACTCAATTCATAAAGCTACAATTGTTTTATAAAATTATTTATATTCCTATTTAATTTATTGTTTATTATTGTTAACCTATCTAAAGAGACCCAGAATTGTTAAAAGGATAAAAGAAAGAAAAAAATAGTCCATATTTTCCGCAAATATAGGATTAAGTGAGGAATAAATAGAAAGCTCTTAAATATTGGCTTCAAAAGTCGAATAAATAAGTTTTTGGTAAAATTAAGCGAAGGTGCCATTGACAGAAATATAAGTTGAATAAAATATAAATTTGGTGTTAGTTTGATTGTTTATCGTCCAAACCTTTAATAAATAACAAGGGAGACACCTTATAAAAGCAAGAAGAGGTCCTCCCCAACACATGTTAGTATTTTTAATAAATAATAATAAAATATCATGCAAAATTCTAAATATTCGTAAATTTATTCTTTATATTTCTGTTAGGCTTAAATACAAATAAATAATATAATATAAATACAATAAATTAAAATAGATTCATAAAATTGACAATTGAGTTCATAGGTATATAATAAATATTTGAGATTAAAATAGGATAAATATGGACTGGAAATGGAAACTAAAAAACAAAAAAGAAAGGGGGGGGGTTCGGGGTTTGTTTACAATATTGTGGAACCTAGAAAAAGAGAGATGAAATGGAGTAAAAGTAAGTGTTTAATTAAATTTTTCATTTAAGCCGTGGGGTTCCATTGTGTGCAGTTTCAGGATCCAGCGTCTTTCTGCTGCCCGTCGTTGCATGGTGGACCAACGGCTGTCACTTTCTAACCCCAGGCTCTGGACATTGTGAGGTCCATGGGTTTTAAAATGATTGTACAAAGTATTGTTTCCTGCTCCGCTATTCATAATATAAAAATGCTGCTTGATTCGTAAAAATATGGAATTTTTTGTTTCCCCAATGTATAATCTCTGGCAGGCCCGACATCTGATGGCATACACGGCATTCGAGGTGCCGGGTGTGGGGGCCTGCCAGAGATTAAAACCAGCCCGACTGAATGGATTAAAAATGTAACGGGTTTGGGTAAAATGGATCTCCCGGGTTCGAGACGCCTCCCCAGGAGTTGCCGGTTTCAGGGCTGCGTGGACCAGGAGGTCTTTAAGATTCTTGTTTCTCCTGAAGGCGGAGATCAAACGGCAGCCCCCCAGGGACGGGTGGGTGGACTGTAAGTGGGAGAAGTTGTGGCGGATAGTACTAAGGAGGGGTTGTGTTAACTGAGAGTAGGTGGTGACCAGTGGGATGAGAAATTGTTTTGTTTCTGAGGAGACCGGGTTGGGAGTGCTAGTTCGAGGGGGGGCTGCATTAACCTCCGCCTTAATACTCCTCAGGAAGCGCCTCGAATATCCCCGCGACCGGAGTGCACTAAATAAAACTTTGGTCGCCTCCTCCACATCCTTCGGGTAGGTGCAGATCCTGTGGAAGCGGATTAGCTGCGATTTGATTACCCCCTTAAAAGTGTGCCTCGGGTGATAGGATGTTTTAAAAAGGAGGGCATGCCGGTCCGTCTCTTTAAAATAGACTTTAGTTGCGAGTTTTTTCCGGGTTCGGTTCAGTTTGTGAAAAAAAACGGTGGTGTCAAGGAACTCTATGTAGTCCTGGTGGATTTTGTGTTTTAATTTTATTTTGGGGTGGTGGGAGTTCAGGACGTGAATGAATTGTAAAAATTCCGCCTCCGATCCGTCCCACAGCCCAAAGATGTCGTCCAGATATCTCACGTAGAGGAGGGGCTGGTGGGGGCAGTTGCGGAGAGCGGACTCCTCCCACTCGGCCAGGTAAATGTCGGCGTATGAGGGGGAGTATTTCCTCCCCATCGCGCAGCCACAGACCTGGAGGTAGTGCTGGTTATTGAAGGTGAAGTCATTTCGGGTGAGGGTGATTTCTAACAACTGTAAAATGGCGGAGTCGGGTCGGGAGGGATCGGGGTGGCGGAGGAAGATGTTCTTAACGGCTGAGAGGCCGAGGTGGGTCTCTATGTTTGTATAGAGAGAGTCTATATCTACGGAGAAGAGGAGTGTGTGGGGTGGAACCTGAAGGGAAGACAGACGGTGAACGAATGTGTATGTGTCTTTGATATAGCTGGGGTGCAGGTGGGAGAGGGGGTTGATGAAGTGGTCTATGAATTCGGCGATGTGTTGGGACTCGGACCCGCAATCACTGACAATAGGTTTCCCTACTGGGACCACCGAGGGGACCGTCCAGGTTTCAGGGGGTTTGTGGATTTTTGGGAGGAGGTAAAAAAGACGCGGTCGGGGCTCGTCTGGGCCGTCCAGGTAGGTTTTTTGCTTGTGTGTTATATATTTTTGGTTGTAGAGGTCTGTTGTAATGTTTCTAATGATTGCTTGTGTTTCAGATTGTAGTGGTTGGTCTAGTTTTTTGTAATAATCCAAATTGTTGAGTTGACGGTGTGCTTCCAGAGTGTAGTTGTTTAAATCTTGGAGCACAATTTGGCCGCCTTTGTCTGCCGGTTTAATGATTATGTGTGTGCAAGATGATAACTGTTTAATTATGTGTTGTTGTGCTTGTGTGATGTTGGGTGTGGATGAGGTGTGCGGACGCCAGCGGCTGAGGGAGCGGAGGTTGGCATCCACCAGGTCCCGGAGGTCCGGGGATGCCAAGTCCGGGTTCGGTTCCCACCTGGACGGCTCGACGAACGGCACCGGTTCCCGCGTGTCAAATGTTCCAAAGTGATCTATTAGACGGAGTCGTCTGTGGAAGAGGTGGAGGTCCCCTCGGAGGTCCGGTCGGGAGGGAGGGGGTGGAGTGGGGATGAAGGTGAGTCCTTTTTCTAGTAACTGTCTAGTTTCAAGAGTGAGTTGAAAAGTGGAACAAAGATTCAGAACATTGCTATGTGGGTTCTGGAGATGGGGGGTCGTGGTTACACTGTCACCCCCCACTAGAAGTTTAACTGTTTGCACCAGTAGTGGAGGATGGTGAATGGGGTCCGAGTCCACAACTTGAAAGAGTGACGGGTCGAGTTCAAGTAAAAATGTGCATTTACTGATGATTGTTTGATTTAATTTATTGATCAGAGTTTGTTTCCGGGTGGATAATTGATCAGAGAAATTAATGACAGGAATATAAATTTTGGAGGAGGGGAAGGTGGATTGGGCTGTCCTCAACAACTGCTGCAGCTGTTTCCAGGTGGTCAGTGGGACCTGCTCCTGAAGGCAGTTGTTAAGGCCAGCCGAGATGATGACGGTGTGGGGGGTGGGTTGTGGTGGGAGTTTTTTGATAATCGAATTGATATGATGGAAGGTGGCACCGGGGAAACTGTCAATTTGGACATCGGGGTGCTTAAAAGTAGGGATACGGGAAAGGTTGGAGTCACCGATGATGAGGTGGGGTTTGTGAACCGTGAGGGACCAGTCCAAGATTTTACGGAAAGTGGTGGGGTGTCTGTGAGGTTCTGGACGTCCAGGCGAGCGCGGAGGCGCCACTGGGGGCTCCCTTGAGGCAACAGTGATCGACTCGGATACAGTGGGTGAGTTAAGCAGTGGTTCGCTTACATGAATATCACTCATCATCACTGTCTGATCACTTTTTGTTGCGGCAGGGATGGAAGGAGGACTGCCGGAGCAGTTTGGGAGTGGCGGCTCCGGCTCAGTGGACTGGACGTCCAGAGTGTCTGTGGGTGATAGAGGAGAAAAGGTGATGGAGTCATTTGCCGGAGCTATTACATTGGTGTATCTGACAGTGGGGAGACGAGGTGCTAACGGAGGGGGGGGGAGGTACGGGATGGAGAGAGGGGAGCGGAAGGGGGAGAGGGGGAAAGGGGGCAACAATGGGTTATGGGTGAAGGAGGGGAAGGGAGGGGGAAGGTAAGGAGGGGAGGAGGGGAAGGAGGGATGCCGTGAGGTGGGGAGGGTTCAGGGGATGGAGGGGTGGGTGTGATGACCGGGTTGTGGTGAACCGCAGCCACCACCTCCCGGGTGGGGCTACGCGCTGGGAGGACAGGGTGGGATAAGGGTCCCCTAGGGTCCCCCTCTGGTTCCGTTGATGGTAGTGGGGGTGACGCCGACATGGCCGATGTGGGAGGAGGGAGAAGGAAGTCAGTGGGGGAGAGCTCGGGGGCTGTTTTAGTCGGGGTTATTTTTACAGGAGGGCAGTTGGAAATTAAAATGTCCTTTAATATTGTTATAGAGGATGGGGTTAGTTTATGTCTGTACCGAGCTCTCCCCCACTGAAGCGCCCTC
>NC_090787.1:22175000-22177500 GCF_040054535.1 Antennarius striatus
GGGTAGCTCTCTATCTGGATTCCTGGGTGTTGAAATTGGGGAATCCTGCCTAGGTTTGAGTCACCCATGATCAGGCATTTTGAGCGTACCTTTAAATCCCAAAACGCCATTTTTCTGAAGGTGTTGCTATGGATGTGCACCGAGGCATCCGGGTTAGGGTTAGGGTTAGGGCTGGGGTCAGTGGCTGTGATTAGTGGGGTCTCCTCCATTTCTGTCGGGGCACATTTGTGGACTTGGGCCGTGGTCGTGTTGGTGTTAGGGTTAGGGTTAGGGTTAGGGTTAGCAGGTTGTGGGGTCGGGGTTTCCTTTACGGGTGATTCCGACCCCTCGTTTTCAAGGAGGGACCTCAGAAATCTTGAATCCCACGATATGTAGGACAATGGCGGTGACTGAGGTGTATCGGATATTGTGTCCAGGAGGGGGCTGCTTTCTTGTACAACGCATCCCCTGGGTTTTCTTTGGGCTTTAGGTGGGGGTGGCGTGACGTGTTCGGACTCCAAGTTTCCTCGTGGAGCTTCTGATGAATCCGGCAGGGTTGGTTGCGGGGGGGAGGGTGTCTCTCTTGTGTTGTTTTTCCCATTATTTATAGTAGCCTGTTTGATTTTCCCACTGGCCACTATTACAGCTTCCGCCTGTTGGATCACTCCGTGTGTGATTCGTGTCAGGTTCTTCCTAGACCATCTGACAGCAACTTGGAAGGCTGCTTGCCAGTCAGGGCTGAGGGTGGCTGGAAGTTTTTCTACTTGTTCCTGCAGGCGGTTTTCATAATGATCCCTCAGAATGAGGAGGGTGGTGTATCCCCAGTTTTTAGCATTGCCCATGATGAGGTCCAGTGTGTCCGGTGTTGGGAGGGCAGGCTTGATCATTTTGGTGAGAATTCCCACCATGTTGTTGACCATCTTGGGTTCTGGTTTGCCTTCGGCGGGAGTTACATTATGCAGGTGGTGGACAAGTTTTACAATGCCATAGAATGTACGGACCAGGGCTCCAAAGGCCGGGTCAGCCGGCCTCTGGTCAACCCTATTGCCGGCCGCAGGTTGCCTGGCTGGGCCTCGGACTACCTGGGCATACGTTTTTGGCTTTGGGCGACTGTAGCGGGTCGGTGCGGACGAGGGAGCTGGCCGCGAGTTGGTGTAGGTAGGGTTTTGACCCTGTCGGGGTCCAGAAAGAAATTGCTGGCCCCTCCGGGGTACGGGGGGTGCACGGTCCTCTCGATCGCTGTACTCGTACAGTCTCCCAGTGTCAGTGGGGCGTGGGTTACGGCAACGTTTGCCGTACCTCACAACAGTCCAATTTTCATGGAGCATTTTGGTTTTATTTGAACGTTAAACTAGAGAGTAGCTAAAAGAAGGACTAGATGAATCTAAGATAAAGCAATTCCCAAAAAAATTTTTTTGGATCGGGGGATTCAAATAAAGTAACAAAATGTGCTAGATAATTTATATACAATGATAGATCTAGATAAGGTGCCCTGTCGCGACGTTTCGAACTTAATCGTTCTTCATCAGGCTTAGGGCACTAGGTAGTATATTTGAGTTTTTGTACTCACCAGCTTGGCAGAGAGTCTCAGTGCGCGTTGGAATCCTCACAAGGAGAAGGCTGACTGGCTGCTGTTTCCTGGTTTAAATAGGGGTGTGGGCGGTCCTTTTTCCTTTTGTTTCTTTGTTCCTCTGGTCAGTGATCTTCCCTGGTGATTGAGGGTCGTTGTTGTCTTCATGTCCCCACAGTAGCAATCTTCCTTGTTTAGTATTTAGATTAGGGCTACTGTTGTTTTGGCCACAACAATGTTATGGTTAGGATTTTGGTGGGGCTATTTTGGTGTCTATGGGGCTATCTAGGTTGAATGGGAGGGGTGGGGTTTGTTTAGACTGGCCAAGTCGTTATCATTCAGAGTTTTGCATGAACCAGATAATCCCGCAGATTTCTTTGTCTACCATAGGATGAGATCATCCTATGGTTTGGTAGGATTCCTTTGTCTTCAATTAATTCCTTAAAATTGGCCTTGCAGCCTCTATGGAGGACAGTGGCCATAGTGGAATATTTTGAAATAAAAGGAATTATTTTTGTAGTGTTTTTAGGTCTTTTTTCTTCTTTCCCACTGAGAAATGCTTTGAGGCACTGTTTTAGGAAGGGCCTTGAGTATTGCCTGGCCCGTAGGGCCTTAAACAGTGTTTTTGTTGCCTCGAAAAAATCAGCTTCTTTTGTGCAGATTCTGTGGAACCGGGTTAATTGTGCTTTAACAATTCCGGCAAAAGTGTGCCTGGGATGTAAGCTGTTTTTAAATAGGAGTGCGTGGGTGTCAGTGGTCTTAAAATGTACTTTGACATCCAATTTTTTGGTTTGCAGGAAATCCGGGCCTTTATAAACTGTGGTGTCTAGGAAGTTAATCGATTGGTTGTCGATTTCAAATTTGAGTTTGATGGATGGATCAAAGGAGTTTAGAATATTGAAAAATTTTTCAAATTCTACCCTAGATCCCGTCCAGATACCCCATATATCA
>NC_090787.1:22182500-22200000 GCF_040054535.1 Antennarius striatus
GGTGGTGGGAGTTCAGGACGTGAATGAATTGTAAAAATTCCGCCTCCGATCCGTCCCACAGCCCAAAGATGTCGTCCAGATATCTCACGTAGAGGAGGGGCTGGTGGGGGCAGTTGCGGAGAGCGGACTCCTCCCACTCGGCCAGGTAAATGTCGGCGTATGAGGGGGAGTATTTCCTCCCCATCGCGCAGCCACAGACCTGGAGGTAGTGCTGGTTATTGAAGGTGAAGTCATTTCGGGTGAGGGTGATTTCTAACAACTGTAAAATGGCGGAGTCGGGTCGGGAGGGATCGGGGTGGCGGAGGAAGATGTTCTTAACGGCTGAGAGGCCGAGGTGGGTCTCTATGTTTGTATAGAGAGAGTCTATATCTACGGAGAAGAGGAGTGTGTGGGGTGGAACCTGAAGGGAAGACAGACGGTGAACGAATGTGTATGTGTCTTTGATATAGCTGGGGTGCAGGTGGGAGAGGGGGTTGATGAAGTGGTCTATGAATTCGGCGATGTGTTGGGACTCGGACCCGCAATCACTGACAATAGGTCTCCCTACTGGGACCACCGAGGGGACCGTCCAGGTTTCAGGGGGTTTGTGGATTTTTGGGAGGAGGTAAAAAAGACGCGGTCGGGGCTCGTCTGGGCCGTCCAGGTAGGTTTTTTGCTTGTGTGTTATATATTTTTGGTTGTAGAGGTCTGTTGTAATGTTTCTAATGATTGTTTGTGTTTCAGATTGCAGTGGTTGGTCTAGTTTTTTGTAATAATCCAAATTGTTGAGTTGACGGTGTGCTTCCAGAGTGTAGTTGTTTAAGTCTTGGAGCACAATTTGGCCGCCTTTGTCTGCCGGTTTAATGATTATGTGTGTGCAAGATGATAACTGTTTAATTATGTGTTGTTGTGCTTGTGTGATGTTGGGTGTGGATGAGGTGTGCGGACGCCAGCGGCTGAGGGAGCGGAGGTTGGCATCCACCAGGTCCCGGAGGTCCGGGGATGCCAAGTCCGGGTTCGGTTCCCACCTGGACGGCTCGACGAACGGCACCGGTTCCCGCGTGTCAGATGTTCCAAAGTGATCTATTAGACGGAGTCGTCTGTGGAAAAGGTGGAGGTCCCCTCGGAGGTCCGGTCGGGACGGAGGGGGTGGAGTGGGGATGAAGGTGAGTCCTTTTTCTAGTAACTGTCTAGTTTCAAGAGTGAGTTGAAAAGTGGAACTAAGATTCAGAACATTGCTATGTGGGTTGTGGAGATGGGGGGTCGTGGTTACACTGTCACCCCCCACTAGAAGTTTAACTGTTTGCGCCAGTAGTGGAGGATGGTGGAGGCGGTTTGGGGAGTCCAGTGAACGGGGTCCGAGTCCACAACGTGAAAGAGTGAGGGGTCGAGTTCAGGTAAAAATGTGCATTTACTGATGATTGTTTGATTTAATTTGTTGATCAGAGTTTGTTTCCGGGTGGATAATTGGTCAGAGAAATTAATGACAGGAATATAAATTTTGGCAGAGGGGAAGGTGGATTGGGCTGTCCTCAACAACTGCTGCAGCTGTTTCCAGGTGGTCAGTGGGACCTGCTCCTGAAGGCAGTTGTTAAGGCCAGCCGAGATGATGACGGTGTGGGGGGTGGGTTGTGGTGGGAGTTTTTTGATAATCGAATTGATATGATGGAAGGTGGCACCGGGGAAACTGTCAATTTGGACATCGGGGTGCTTAAAAGTAGGGATACGGGAAAGGTTGGAGTCACCGATGATGAGGTGGGGTTTGTGAACCGTGAGGGACCAGTCCAAGATTTTACGGAAAGTGGTGGGGTGTCTGTGAGGTTCTGGACGTCCAGGCGAGCGCGGAGTCGCCACTGGGGGCTCCCTTGAGGCAACAGTGATCGACTCAGATACAGTGGGTGAGTTAAGCAGTGGTTCGCTTACATGAATATCACTCATCATCACTGTCTGATCACTTTTTGTTGCGGCAGGGATGGAAGGAGGACTGCCGGAGCAGTTTGGGAGTGGCGGCTCCGGCTCAGTGGACCGGACGTCCAGAGTGTCTGTGGGTGAGAGAGGAGAAAAGGTGATGGAGTCATTTGCCGGAGCTATTACATTGGTGTATCTGACAGTGGGGAGACGAGGTGCTAACGGAGGGGGGGGGGAGGTACGGGATGGAGAGAGGGGAGCGGAAGGGGGAGAGGGGGAAAGGGGGCAACAATGGGTTATGGGTGAAGGATGGGAAGGGAGGGGGAAGGTAAGGAGGGGAGGAGGGGAAGGAGGGATGCCGTGAGGTGGGGAGGGTTCAGGGGATGGAGGGGTGGGTGTGATGACCGGGTTGTGGTGAACCGCAGCCACCACCTCCCGGGTGGGGCTACGCGCTGGGAGGACAGGGTGGGATAAGGGTCCCCTAGGGTCCCCCTCTGGTTCCGTTGATGGTAGTGGGGGTGACGCCGACGTGGCCGATGTGGGAGGAGGGAGAGGTGGGAAGTCAGTGGGGGAGAGCTCGGGGGCTGTTTTAGTCGGGGTTATTTTCACAGGAGGGCAGTTGGAAATTAAAATGTCCTTTAATATTGTTATAGAGGATGGGGTTAGTTTATGTCTGTACCGAGCTCTCCCCCACTGAAGCGCCCTCTCATAGTCCGCCTCCGCAAAGCAACGGAGTTGGGGGATGAAGGCCTGGATGGCGGCATCGTAGTGGTGGTGTAAGATTTGTAGATTTGTTTGTAGCCAGTTTATTGTATTGTCCTTAATTTTATTGAAGGTTGTGTCATTGGGTGAGGAAGGTTTAATGAATTGGGATAATTTGACCACCTGTTTCTTCATGCCAGGAGGGCATGTTCCCTTCTCCACGTGAGAGTCTAGGATCTCCAGATGGTGGACAGCTTGTAAGATTTTAAAATACAATTTGGTCTGTGGGACCAAATCAGAGGCAGAAGAACGGTTGAAGGTGGGGGTGGGGGTGGAGGTGGAGGTGGAGGCCGCCCCGGAGGATGGGCGGTTTGCTTTGGCTGGGGTAGCCTTCCTGGTTTGATCCTCCGGTGCGGCTACCAGGACTGAAAACCGGTTTGACAGGTGAACCGACATGTTGATTCCTCCCCGGGTAAAAACGGATCTAAAAGGATAAAACGAAGCACAAGCACAGGGGGCAAAGGCACAGGATTTGCACCTAATTACAACCAATTTTTAAAAAAAGAGTATATGTATATATAAAAAAAATAAAAAATAAAGAATAAGAGAAAGAGTAAAAAAAGTTAAAAATACCCAAAAAAATTAAATAAATAAAATTTTAAAATAAGAAATAAAAAATAAAATAAAATTTGGGATAAAATAGGTAAAGTCAAAATAAAATTACTAAAGAGTTAAGATGTAAAACGGTTAAACTTTAAAAGCGTATTAAAGGAATTGAATGAATAAGAACAAACAACAGCGAAAAGACAGTATAAAGGCGGGCTGGTTACAAAATAAATTAAATCAATAAAAATAAATAAAACCAAAAACTAATAAAATGTAAAAATTCAAAAGTTGAGCTTTAAAAACTAATTAAGAAAATAAGAATAAAAAATTGGACTAAAATCAGTTGGTAAAAAGTAAAAATACTAAAGCCTAAAAAGATTTTTAAAAAAATGATAAACGGGATTGAGGGAGGCGACGAAATGGGAAAGCTTAAAAGTACCAAATGTTAAACCCAATTCAGCGGATTTCAATTAAGTGGAACAAACGAGGGAGTGATGGGGGGGGGGGCTAATTAAGGGAAAGGAGAGGGGGGGAAAGGGTAAAGGGAGTGAGGGTAGAGGTTTATTTTGTGCTATTTTAAAAGATGAGAAAAGGGGAAGGGGGGATAAAAACGACCAGTTCAAACTCACAGTTAAAATCTCTTAGTGGTGTTTTAAAAACAAAGTGGACTCAGGTCTTCTGTTTCAGACCGGGTGGGGCTGGAAGTTTCCACTCGGTGTGGAGCAGGCTTGCCGGCGGCGTTGATGGTAACAAGAGGTGGGGTCCAATCTTCAGTGTGCACACTCTTTGTGATAGAAGTTAAGAATTACCCACCTCTCTGGGGTTCTGGTCGCTCTGCGGTGTGAAGGCTCCTTGAAGGTCCTTGAATCCTGGGTCCGTGCAGTGAATTAGTGAGTGAAGACTGGATAAACAGTTAAAATCCCTGCATAGTTAAAACATTCCAATTTTAAAATTAATTAAAATTAATTAAAAAAGCACAAAATGGGAGGCCTCGACGTTTCGCCCGATAAAGGCTTCATCAGGAGAGCTGTTCTGTCTGCCAGGAACAGGAAACAGGAAGTCCTTTATTGAGGGTAGAGAGGTCAAGGGTCCATTAGATCTCTGTCCATTGGCTGAAAGACAGTTCAAAGTTACTTCCTGGAAAAATTGTAAAAAAGGGTTGTTTCTCCCCTTGCTTCCTGGAGGGGGGGTGTGGGCGGGGAAGGGGGAGGTGTGAGAGTGGGAGGGGTAAGGAGATCTAGGGAGTGTAGGAAAGAGGAGGGAGGCAGGGAGGAAGGAAAGAAAAGGGATTCAACATAAACAGTTATCAGAGTTAATTGACCGCACCTAATGGGGGGGGGGGGGGAACAGGGGGTTAAGGGTTAAAAGATATCACAAATCTTTAATAAATATGGGGTTAATACTTTCAATAATAAGATTCTAAAATCGGTTGGGGGTCCACAGGGCACTGGCTGGGTTAGGTACAGTAAAGTACGTAGTTCCTTGAAAGGAACTACGAAGTGCACTGGCGCATGGGGCCCGGGAGTGGGGTCACCTTAAAATGCCACACAAAGAATCAAGAGTTTAAAAGGATTAAAATCCATTAAAATCAATTAAAATTAGGGGAAGGGGAGATAAAAGTTAGGGGAATCAGGAAAACCTGGGGGAGTGGGATAAACAACTGGATGTTAAAATTTAAAAAGCATTCTCATAAAAAGAAGAGGGAGCAGGAAAGAGCTAAAAAAAGGGGGGGGATGAGATAAAATAATAATAAAAAACTAGGACCACAATAAAAACACTCCACTGATACTTTGGAGGGATGATGGAGGTAATGGGGCATGCCCAGAGCGGGACCCGAACCCCGCTTGATTGATTGTGAAGGTTGGGTTTACAGCGTTGAGCTACAGCCCGTGGGTTGTGGCTGTAGGATGACACAAATTTGAGTTTATTGTGATTAAAACACTATTTAAAAGTGATGTGGCCCTGTTGGGGTTTGAACCCTCAATCTCCGGTTGGTAGGCATCGATGTTACCTCTACACCATCCTGGGGGTACACAAAAATATGTGAGGACAATTCACCTAAATCAGAAGGGTTGTGGTAGGGGGAAGAAAAATGAAAGGTTTAGGGATTAGAAGGTTTGGGGGGGGGGGGGGGGGAGAAGGGGGGGGGGGGGTTGGGGTTAAGGTTAGGGTTAGGGTTAGGGGTTAGGGTTAGGGTTAGGGGTTAGGGGATGGGTGTTTGAGGTTTAAGGAAAAAGAAGGTGGAGAGAAAAAGAAGAGAAATGTATTTATGAATTTTTATATGAAAAACGTAGATGTTTAAATAAATAAAAGATAAATTAATTGATTGATGAAATGGTCATAATAAATAATAAACAATAAATTAGTGCTATAATAAAATTTGGTTTAGGGTCCCTTCTGGTAAAAGAACCACATAGAGTAGAAGCTGAATAATAATGTTAAAACTTTAGTTGAGTGCCACGTAGTTAAAATTATATACAATAAATAAATTACATTAAATAAAACATGTAATAAAAGTTAAACGAAAGGAATGTGTATTAGTAAAATAAAAGGTTCTCCCAGCAAGGGTCAGCTTCATAATAAGCTCGTTGGTTACTTTAAATCAGAAGGGCAATTAGCATTCAAGATTTTACTCAATTCATAAGGCTTAAATTGTTTTATAAAATTATTTATATTCCTATTTAATTTATTGTTTATTATTGTTAACCTATCTAAAGAGACTCAGAATTGTTAAAAGGATAAAAGAAGGAAAAAATAAAATAAAAAAATAGTCCATATTTTCCGCAAGTATAGGATTAAGTGAGGAATAAATAGAAAGCTCTTAAATATTGGCTTCAAAAGTCGAATAAATAAGTTTTTGGTAAAATGAAGCGAAGGTGCCATTGACAGAAATATAAGTTGAATAAAATATAAATTTGGTGTTAGTTTGATTGTTTATTGTCCAAACCTTTAATAAATAACAAGGGAGACACCTTATAAAAGCAAGAAGAGGTCCTCCCCAACACATGTTAGTATTTTTAATAAATAATAATAAAATATCATGCAAAATTCTAAATATTCATAAATGTATTCTTTATATTTCTGTTAGGCTTAAATCCAAATAAATAATATAATATAAATACAATAAATTAAAATAGATTCATAAAATTGACAATTGAGTTCATAGGTATATAATAAATATTTGAGATTAAAATAGGATAAGTATGGACTGGAAATGGAAACTAAAAAACAAAAAAGAAGGGGGGGGGTTTCGGGGTTTGTTTACAATATTGTGGAACCTAGAAAAAGAGAGATAAAATGGAGTAAAAGTAAGTGTTTAATTAAATTTTTCATTTAAGCCGTGGGGTTCCATTGTGTGCAGTTTCAGGATCCACCATCTTTCTGCTGCCCGTCGTTGCATGGTGGACCAACGGCTGTCACTTTCTAACCCCAGGCTCTGGACGTTGTGAGGTCCATGGGTTTTAAAATGGTTGTACAAAGTGTTGTTTCCTGCTCCGCTATTCATAATATAAAAATGCTGCTTGATTCGTAAAAATATGGAATTTTTTGTTTCCCCAATGTATAATCTCTGGCAGGCCCGACATCTGATGGCATACACGGCATTCGAGGTGCCGGGTGTGGGGGCCTGCCAGAGATTAAAACCAGCCCGACTGAATGGATTAAAAATGTAACGGGTTTGGGTAAAATGGATCTCCCGGGTTCGAGACGCCTCCCCAGGAGTTGCCGGTTTCAGGGCTGCGTGGACCAGGAGGTCTTTAAGATTCTTGTTTCTCCTGAAGGCGGAGATCAAACGGCAGCCCCCCAGGGACGGGTGGGTGGACTGTAAGTGGGAGAAGTTGTGGCGGATAGTACTAAGGAGGGGTTGTGTTGACTGAGAGTAGGTGGTGACCAGGGGGATGAGAAATTGTTTTGTTTCTGAGGAGACCGGGTTGGGAGTGCTAGTTCGAGGGGGGGCTGCATTAACCTCCGCCTTAATACTCCTCAGGAAGCGTCTCGAATATCCCCGCGACCGGAGTGCACTAAATAAAACTTTGGTCGCCTCCTCCACATCCTTCGGGTAGGTGCAGATCCTGTGGAAGCGGATTAGCTGCGATTTGATTACCCCCTTAAAAGTGTGCCTCGGGTGATAGGATGTTTTAAAAAGGAGGGCATGCCGGTCCGTCTCTTTAAAATAGACTTTAGTTGCGAGTTTTTTCCGGGTTCGGTTCAGTTTGTGAAAAAAAACGGTGGTGTCAAGGAACTCTATGTAGTCCTGGTGGATTTTGTGTTTTAATTTTATTTTGGGGTGGTGGGAGTTCAGGACGTGAATGAATTGTAAAAATTCCGCCTCCGATCCGTCCCACAGCCCAAAGATGTCGTCCAGATATCTCACGTAGAGGAGGGGCTGGTGGGGGCAGTTGCGGAGAGCGGACTCCTCCCACTCGGCCAGGTAAATGTCGGCGTATGAGGGGGAGTATTTCCTCCCCATCGCGCAGCCACAGACCTGGAGGTAGTGCTGGTTATTGAAGGTGAAGTCATTTCGGGTGAGGGTGATTTCTAACAACTGTAAAATGGCGGAGTCGGGTCGGGAGGGATCGGGGTGGCGGAGGAAGATGTTCTTAACGGCTGAGAGGCCGAGGTGGGTCTCTATGTTTGTATAGAGAGAGTCTATATCTACGGAGAAGAGGAGTGTGTGGGGTGGAACCTGAAGGGAAGACAGACGGTGAACGAATGTGTATGTGTCTTTGATATAGCTGGGGTGCAGGTGGGAGAGGGGGTTGATGAAGTGGTCTATGAATTCGGCGATGTGTTGGGACTCGGACCCGCAATCACTGACAATAGGTCTCCCTACTGGGACCACCGAGGGGACCGTCCAGGTTTCAGGGGGTTTGTGGATTTTTGGGAGGAGGTAAAAAAGACGCGGTCGGGGTTCGTCTGGGCCGTCCAGGTAGGTTTTTTGCTTGTGTGTTATATATTTTTGGTTGTAGAGGTCTGTTGTAATGTTTCTAATGATTGTTTGTGTTTCAGATTGCAGTGGTTGGTCTAGTTTTTTGTAATAATCCAAATTGTTGAGTTGACGGTGTGCTTCCAGAGTGTAGTTGTTTAAGTCTTGGAGCACAATTTGGCCGCCTTTGTCTGCCGGTTTAATGATTATGTGTGTGCAAGATGATAACTGTTTAATTATGTGTTGTTGTGCTTGTGTGATGTTGGGTGTGGATGAGGTGTGCGGACGCCAGCGGCTGAGGGAGCGGAGGTTGGCATCCACCAGGTCCCGGAGGTCCGGGGATGCCAAGTCCGGGTTCGGTTCCCACCTGGACGGCTCGACGAACGGCACCGGTTCCCGCGTGTCAGATGTTCCAAAGTGATCTATTAGACGGAGTCGTCTGTGGAAAAGGTGGAGGTCCCCTCGGAGGTCCGGTCGGGACGGAGGGGGTGGAGTGGGGATGAAGGTGAGTCCTTTTTCTAGTAACTGTCTAGTTTCAAGAGTGAGTTGAAAAGTGGAACTAAGATTCAGAACATTGCTATGTGGGTTGTGGAGATGGGGGGTCGTGGTTACACTGTCACCCCCCACTAGAAGTTTAACTGTTTGCGCCAGTAGTGGAGGATGGTGGAGGCGGTTTGGGGAGTCCAGTGAACGGGGTCCGAGTCCACAACGTGAAAGAGTGAGGGGTCGAGTTCAGGTAAAAATGTGCATTTACTGATGATTGTTTGATTTAATTTGTTGATCAGAGTTTGTTTCCGGGTGGATAATTGGTCAGAGAAATTAATGACAGGAATATAAATTTTGGCAGAGGGGAAGGTGGATTGGGCTGTCCTCAACAACTGCTGCAGCTGTTTCCAGGTGGTCAGTGGGACCTGCTCCTGAAGGCAGTTGTTAAGGCCAGCCGAGATGATGACGGTGTGGGGGGTGGGTTGTGGTGGGAGTTTTTTGATAATCGAATTGATATGATGGAAGGTGGCACCGGGGAAACTGTCAATTTGGACATCGGGGTGCTTAAAAGTAGGGATACGGGAAAGGTTGGAGTCACCGATGATGAGGTGGGGTTTGTGAACCGTGAGGGACCAGTCCAAGATTTTACGGAAAGTGGTGGGGTGTCTGTGAGGTTCTGGACGTCCAGGCGAGCGCGGAGTCGCCACTGGGGGCTCCCTTGAGGCAACAGTGATCGACTCAGATACAGTGGGTGAGTTAAGCAGTGGTTCGCTTACATGAATATCACTCATCATCACTGTCTGATCACTTTTTGTTGCGGCAGGGATGGAAGGAGGACTGCCGGAGCAGTTTGGGAGTGGCGGCTCCGGCTCAGTGGACCGGACGTCCAGAGTGTCTGTGGGTGAGAGAGGAGAAAAGGTGATGGAGTCATTTGCCGGAGCTATTACATTGGTGTATCTGACAGTGGGGAGACGAGGTGCTAACGGAGGGGGGGGGGAGGTACGGGATGGAGAGAGGGGAGCGGAAGGGGGAGAGGG
Source organism: Antennarius striatus (assembly GCF_040054535.1). Lineage (NCBI taxonomy): Eukaryota > Metazoa > Chordata > Actinopteri > Lophiiformes > Antennariidae > Antennarius > Antennarius striatus. The sequence goes on from NC_090787.1 coordinate 22,192,143, forward strand.
GGAAAGGGGGCAACAATGGGTTATGGGTGAAGGATGGGAAGGGAGGGGGAAGGTAAGGAGGGGAGGAGGGGAAGGAGGGATGCCGTGAGGTGGGGAGGGTTCAGGGGATGGAGGGGTGGGTGTGATGACCGGGTTGTGGTGAACCGCAGCCACCACCTCCCGGGTGGGGCTACGCGCTGGGAGGACAGGGTGGGATAAGGGTCCCCTAGGGTCCCCCTCTGGTTCCGTTGATGGTAGTGGGGGTGACGCCGACGTGGCCGATGTGGGAGGAGGGAGAGGTGGGAAGTCAGTGGGGGAGAGCTCGGGGGCTGTTTTAGTCGGGGTTATTTTCACAGGAGGGCAGTTGGAAATTAAAATGTCCTTTAATATTGTTATAGAGGATGGGGTTAGTTTATGTCTGTACCGAGCTCTCCCCCACTGAAGCGCCCTCTCATAGTCCGCCTCCGCAAAGCAACGGAGTTGGGGGATGAAGGCCTGGATGGCGGCATCGTAGTGGTGGTGTAAGATTTGTAGATTTGTTTGTAGCCAGTTTATTGTATTGTCCTTAATTTTATTGAAGGTTGTGTCATTGGGTGAGGAAGGTTTAATGAATTGGGATAATTTGACCACCTGTTTCTTCATGCCAGGAGGGCATGTTCCCTTCTCCACGTGAGAGTCTAGGATCTCCAGATGGTGGACAGCTTGTAAGATTTTAAAATACAATTTGGTCTGTGGGACCAAATCAGAGGCAGAAGAACGGTTGAAGGTGGGGGTGGGGGTGGAGGTGGAGGTGGAGGCCGCCCCGGAGGATGGGCGGTTTGCTTTGGCTGGGGTAGCCTTCCTGGTTTGATCCTCCGGTGCGGCTACCAGGACTGAAAACCGGTTTGACAGGTGAACCGACATGTTGATTCCTCCCCGGGTAAAAACGGATCTAAAAGGATAAAACGAAGCACAAGCACAGGGGGCAAAGGCACAGGATTTGCACCTAATTACAACCAATTTTTAAAAAAAGAGTATATGTATATATAAAAAAAATAAAAAATAAAGAATAAGAGAAAGAGTAAAAAAAGTTAAAAATACCCAAAAAAATTAAATAAATAAAATTTTAAAATAAGAAATAAAAAATAAAATAAAATTTGGGATAAAATAGGTAAAGTCAAAATAAAATTACTAAAGAGTTAAGATGTAAAACGGTTAAACTTTAAAAGCGTATTAAAGGAATTGAATGAATAAGAACAAACAACAGCGAAAAGACAGTATAAAGGCGGGCTGGTTACAAAATAAATTAAATCAATAAAAATAAATAAAACCAAAAACTAATAAAATGTAAAAATTCAAAAGTTGAGCTTTAAAAACTAATTAAGAAAATAAGAATAAAAAATTGGACTAAAATCAGTTGGTAAAAAGTAAAAATACTAAAGCCTAAAAAGATTAAAATGATAAACGGGATTGAGGGAGGCGACGAAATGGGAAAGCTTAAAAGTACCAAATGTTAAACCCAATTCAGCGGATTTCAATTAAGTGGAACAAACGAGGGAGTGATGGGGGGGGGGGCTAATTAAGGGAAAGGAGAGGGGGGGAAAGGGTAAAGGGAGTGAGGGTAGAGGTTTATTTTGTGCTATTTTAAAAGATGAGAAAAGGGGAAGGGGGGATAAAAACGACCAGTTCAAACTCACAGTTAAAATCTCTTAGTGGTGTTTTAAAAACAAAGTGGACTCAGGTCTTCTGTTTCAGACCGGGTGGGGCTGGAAGTTTCCACTCGGTGTGGAGCAGGCTTGCCGGCGGCGTTGATGGTAACAAGAGGTGGGGTCCAATCTTCAGTGTGCACACTCTTTGTGATAGAAGTTAAGAATTACCCACCTCTCTGGGGTTCTGGTCGCTCTGCGGTGTGAAGGCTCCTTGAAGGTCCTTGAATCCTGGGTCCGTGCAGTGAATTAGTGAGTGAAGACTGGATAAACAGTTAAAATCCCTGCATAGTTAAAACATTCCAATTTTAAAATTAATTAAAATTAATTAAAAAAGCACAAAATGGGAGGCCTCGACGTTTCGCCCGATAAAGGCTTCATCAGGAGAGCTGTTCTGTCTGCCAGGAACAGGAAACAGGAAGTCCTTTATTGAGGGTAGAGAGGTCAAGGGTCCATTAGATCTCTGTCCATTGGCTGAAAGACAGTTCAAAGTTACTTCCTGGAAAAATTGTAAAAAAGGGTTGTTTCTCCCCTTGCTTCCTGGAGGGGGGGTGTGGGCGGGGAAGGGGGAGGTGTGAGAGTGGGAGGGGTAAGGAGATCTAGGGAGTGTAGGAAAGAGGAGGGAGGCAGGGAGGAAGGAAAGAAAAGGGATTCAACATAAACAGTTATCAGAGTTAATTGACCGCACCTAATGGGGGGGGGGGGGGAACAGGGGGTTAAGGGTTAAAAGATATCACAAATCTTTAATAAATATGGGGTTAATACTTTCAATAATAAGATTCTAAAATCGGTTGGGGGTCCACAGGGTTAGGGTTAGGGTTAGGGTTAGGGTTAGGGTTAGGGTTAGGGTTAGGGTTAGGGTTAGGGTTAGGGGTTAGGGTTAGGGGTTAGGGTTAGGGTTAGGGTTAGGGTTAGGGTTAGGGTTAGGGTTAGGGTTAGGGTTAGGGTTAGGGTTAGGGTTAGGGTTAGGGTTAGGGTTAGGGTTAGGGTTAGGGTTAGGGTTAGGGTAGGGTTAGGGTTAGGGTTAGGGTTAGGGTTAGGGTTAGGGTTAGGGGTTAGGGTTAGGGTTAGGGTTAGGGTTAGGGGTTAGGGTTAGGGTTAGGGTTAGGGTTAGGGTTAGGGTTAGGGGTTAGGGGTTAGGGTTAGGGTTAGGGTTAGGGTTAGGGTTAGGGTTTAGGGTTAGGGTTAGGGTTAGGGTTAGGGTTAGGGTAGGGTTAGGGTTAGGGTTAGGGTTAGGGTTAGGGTAGGGTTAGGGTTAGGGTTAGGGTTAGGGTAGGGTTAGGGTTAGGGTTAGGGTTAGGGTTAGGGGTTAGGGTTAGGGTTAGGGTTAGGGTTAGGGTAGGGTTAGGGTTAGGGTTAGGGTTAGGGTTAGGGGTTAGGGTTAGGGTTAGGGTTAGGGTTAGGGGTTAGGGTTAGGGTTAGGGTTAGGGTTTAGGGTTAGGGTTAGGGTTAGGGTTAGGGTTAGGGTTAGGGTAGGGTTAGGGTTAGGGTTAGGGTTAGGGGTTAGGGTTAGGGTTAGGGTTAGGGTTAGGGTTAGGGTTTAGGGTTAGGGTTAGGGTTAGGGTTAGGGTTAGGGTTAGGGGTTAGGGTTAGGGTTAGGGTTAGGGGTTAGGGTTAGGGTTAGGGTTAGGGTTAGGTACAGTAAAGTACGTAGTTCCTTGAAAGGAACTACGAAGTGCACTGGCGCATGGGGCCCGGGAGTGGGGTCACCTTAAAATGCCACACAAAGAATCAAGAGTTTAAAAGGATTAAAATCCATTAAAATCATTTAAAATTAGGGGAAGGGGAGATAAAAGTTAGGGGAATCAGGAAAACCTGGGGGAGTGGGATAAACAACTGGATGTTAAAATTTAAAAAGCATTCTCATAAAAAGAAGAGGGAGCAGGAAAGAGCTAAAAAAAAAAAAAAGGGGGGGGGGGGATGAGATAAAATAATAATAAAAAACTAGGACCACAATAAAAACACTCCACTGATACTTTGGAGGGATGATGGAGGTAATGGGGCATGCCCAGAGCGGGACCCGAACCCCGCTTGATTGATTGTGAAAGTTGGGTTTCCAGCGTTGAGCTACAGCCCCTGGGTTGTGGCTGTAGGATGACACAAATTTGAGTTTATTGTGATTAAAACACTGTTTAAAAGTGATGTGGCCCTGTTGGGGTTTGAACCCTCAATCTCCGGTTGGTAGGCATCGATGTTACCTCTACACCATCCTGGGGGTACACAAAAATATGTGAGGACAATTCACCTAAATCAGAAGGGTTGTGGTAGGGGGAAGAAAAATGAAAGGTTTAGGGATTAGAAGGTTTGGGGGGGGGGGGAGAAGGGGGGGGGGGGGGTTGGGGTTAAGGTTAGGGTTAGGGTTAGGGTTAGGGGTTAGGGTTAGGGTTAGGGTTAGGGGATGGGTGTTTGAGGTTTAAGGAAAAAGAAGGTGGAGAGAAAAAGAAGAGAAATGTATTTATGAATTTTTATATGAAAAACGTAGATGTTTAAATAAATAAAAGATAAATTAATTGATTGATGAAATGGTCATAATAAATAATAAACAATAAATTAGTGCTATAATAAAATTTGGTTTAGGGTCCCTTCTGGTAAAAGAACCACATAGAGTAGAAGCTGAATAATAATGTTAAAACTTTAGTTGAGTGCCACGTAGTTAAAATTATATACAATAAATAAATTACATTAAATAAAACATGTAATAAAAGTTAAACGAAAGGAATGTGTATTAGTAAAATAAAAGGTTCTCCCAGCAAGGGTCAGCTTCATAATAAGCTCGTTGGTTATTTTAAATCAGAAGGGCAATTAGCATTCAAGATTTTACTCAATTCATAAGGCTTAAATTGTTTTATAAAATTATTTATATTCCTATTTAATTTATTGTTTATTATTGTTAACCTATCTAAAGAGACCCAGAATTGTTAAAAGGATAAAAGAAGGAAAAAAATAAAAAAATAGTCCATATTTTCCGCAAGTATAGGATTAAGTGAGGAATAAATAGAAAGCTCTTAAATATTGGCTTCAAAAGTCGAATAAATAAGTTTTTGGTAAAATGAAGCGAAGGTGCCATTGACAGAAATATAAGTTGAATAAAATATAAATTTGGTGTTAGTTTGATTGTTTATTGTCCAAACCTTTAATAAATAACAAGGGAGACACCTTATAAAAGCAAGAAGAGGTCCTCCCCAACACATGTTAGTATTTTTAATAAATAATAATAAAATATCATGCAAAATTCTAAATATTCATAAATGTATTCTTTATATTTCTGTTAGGCTTAAATACAAATAAATAATATAATATAAATACATGAATTAAAATAGATTCATAAAATTGACAATTGAGTTCATAGGTATATAATAAATATTTGAGATTAAAATAGGATAAATATGGACTGGAAATGGAAACTAAAAAACAAAAAAGAAGGGGGGGGGGGGTTTCGGGGTTTGTTTACAATATTGTGGAACCTAGAAAAAGAGAGATAAAATGGAGTAAAAGTAAGTGTTTAATTAAATTTTTCATTTAAGCCGTGGGGTTCCATTGTGTGCAGTTTCAGGATCCACCATCTTTCTGCTGCCCGTCGTTGCATGGTGGACCAACGGCTGTCACTTTCTAACCCCAGGCTCTGGACGTTGTGAGGTCCATGGGTTTTAAAATGGTTGTACAAAGTGTTGTTTCCTGCTCCGCTATTCATAATATAAAAATGCTGCTTGATTCGTAAAAATATGGAATTTTTTGTTTCCCCAATGTATAATCTCTGGCAGGCCCGACATCTGATGGCATACACGGCATTCGAGGTGCCGGGTGTGGGGGCCTGCCAGAGATTAAAACCAGCCCGACTGAATGGATTAAAAATGTAACGGGTTTGGGTAAAATGGATCTCCCGGGTTCGAGACGCCTCCCCAGGAGTTGCCGGTTGCAGGGCTGCGTGGACCAGGAGGTCTTTAAGATTCTTGTTTCTCCTGAAGGCGGAGATCAAACGGCAGCCCCCCAGGGACGGGTGGGTGGACTGTAAGTGGGAGAAGTTGTGGCGGATAGTACTAAGGAGGGGTTGTGTTGACTGAGAGTAGGTGGTGACCAGGGGGATGAGAAATTGTTTTGTTTCTGAGGAGACCGGGTTGGGAGTGCTAGTTCGAGGGGGGGCTGCATTAACCTCCGCCTTAATACTCCTCAGGAAGCGTCTCGAATATCCCCGCGACCGGAGTGCACTAAATAAAACTTTGGTCGCCTCCTCCACATCCTTCGGGTAGGTGCAGATCCTGTGGAAGCGGATTAGCTGCGATTTGATTACCCCCTTAAAAGTGTGCCTCGGGTGATAGGATGTTTTAAAAAGGAGGGCATGCCGGTCCGTCTCTTTAAAATAGACTTTAGTTGCGAGTTTTTTCCGGGTTCGGTTCAGTTTGTGAAAAAAAACGGTGGTGTCAAGGAACTCTATGTAGTCCTGGTGGATTTTGTGTTTTAATTTTATTTTGGGGTGGTGGGAGTTCAGGACGTGAATGAATTGTAAAAATTCCGCCTCCGATCCGTCCCACAGCCCAAAGATGTCGTCCAGATATCTCACGTAGAGGAGGGGCTGGTGGGGGCAGTTGCGGAGAGCGGACTCCTCCCACTCGGCCAGGTAAATGTCGGCGTATGAGGGGGAGTATTTCCTCCCCATCGCGCAGCCACAGACCTGGAGGTAGTGCTGGTTATTGAAGGTGAAGTCATTTCGGGTGAGGGTGATTTCTAACAACTGTAAAATGGCGGAGTCGGGTCGGGAGGGATCGGGGTGGCGGAGGAAGATGTTCTTAACGGCTGAGAGGCCGAGGTGGGTCTCTATGTTTGTATAGAGAGAGTCTATATCTACGGAGAAGAGGAGTGTGTGGGGTGGAACCTGAAGGGAAGACAGACGGTGAACGAATGTGTATGTGTCTTTGATATAGCTGGGGTGCAGGTGGGAGAGGGGGTTGATGAAGTGGTCTATGAATTCGGCGATGTGTTGGGACTCGGACCCGCAATCACTGACAATAGGTCTCCCTACTGGGACCACCGAGGGGACCGTCCAGGTTTCAGGGGGTTTGTGGATTTTTGGGAGGAGGTAAAAAAGACGCGGTCGGGGCTCGTCTGGGCCGTCCAGGTAGGTTTTTTGCTTGTGTGTTATATATTTTTGGTTGTAGAGGTCTGTTGTAATGTTTCTAATGATTGTTTGTGTTTCAGATTGCAGTGGTTGGTCTAGTTTTTTGTAATAATCCAAATTGTTGAGTTGACGGTGTGCTTCCAGAGTGTAGTTGTTTAAGTCTTGGAGCACAATTTGGCCGCCTTTGTCTGCCGGTTTAATGATTATGTGTGTGCAAGATGATAACTGTTTAATTATGTGTTGTTGTGCTTGTGTGATGTTGGGTGTGGATGAGGTGTGCGGACGCCAGCGGCTGAGGGAGCGGAGGTTGGCATCCACCAGGTCCCGGAGGTCCGGGGATGCCAAGTCCGGGTTCGGTTCCCACCTGGACGGCTCGACGAACGGCACCGGTTCCCGCGTGTCAGATGTTCCAAAGTGATCTATTAGACGGAGTCGTCTGTGGAAAAGGTGGAGGTCCCCTCGGAGGTCCGGTCGGGACGGAGGGGGTGGAGTGGGGATGAAGGTGAGTCCTTTTTCTAGTAACTGTCTAGTTTCAAGAGTGAGTTGAAAAGTGGAACTAAGATTCAGAACATTGCTATGTGGGTTGTGGAGATGGGGGGTCGTGGTTACACTGTCACCCCCCACTAGAAGTTTAACTGTTTGCGCCAGTAGTGGAGGATGGTGGAGGCGGTTTGGGGAGTCCAGTGAACGGGGTCCGAGTCCACAACGTGAAAGAGTGAGGGGTCGAGTTCAGGTAAAAATGTGCATTTACTGATGATTGTTTGATTTAATTTGTTGATCAGAGTTTGTTTCCGGGTGGATAATTGGTCAGAGAAATTAATGACAGGAATATAAATTTTGGCAGAGGGGAAGGTGGATTGGGCTGTCCTCAACAACTGCTGCAGCTGTTTCCAGGTGGTCAGTGGGACCTGCTCCTGAAGGCAGTTGTTAAGGCCAGCCGAGATGATGACGGTGTGGGGGGTGGGTTGTGGTGGGAGTTTTTTGATAATCGAATTGATATGATGGAAGGTGGCACCGGGGAAACTGTCAATTTGGACATCGGGGTGCTTAAAAGTAGGGATACGGGAAAGGTTGGAGTCAC